>NC_089824.1:103174996-103474996 GCF_035046505.1 Tiliqua scincoides | reverse complement strand
GTGCACCAGTGCCACTGAAGTTTCTCCCCTGTTCTGACCTGGTCTGCCCCTGAAATGTCTCTGAGTGTATTTGTCTGCTGATCTGGGTTGATTGATGGCTAATCTGTAGGTCTGCTGTTGGTGGCCTTCTGGGCCTTTCAATGGTGGAAGCGCACTGCAGAACAGAGAAGCTGCTATGCCACTGGCCCACCAGCACAATAGGATTGGACCATGAATGAGGAAATTTTGGAGCAAATGAGAAGAAATCAAAGTTAATGCCTTGCCTGCAAGTCTGGTTAGTATGGTAAACTGGGGCTGGTGTTGTTCAGTATGGAGAGTGATGAAGGCTTGGGAGGAAAGGTAAGGAGTTCAGTCTTGTACACACTGAGTTTTAGAGGGACTGTAAACTTTTGGTGCTACTCATGCCTTGCATACACTCCATGAAAATAGCTATAACATACATAACTCCTTTTGGGCTCAACAGGAGAAAAAGCACTCCTTGCAAACTGCTGAAAGGAATTTGCGAACATAAGCGCTGTGACACCTAGGTACAAGATTATGAGCACAAAAAATGTGGCACAAAACGGACGCTCCTGAGGACGTGTGCCACGGAGGAGTAATGATAGTGCAAATCATCGCTGCTGCTCTTCTCCAGCTTATACTTTTGGAATATGTGTTACGTTGAGCTAGGAGGGGCTGTAGTTTTGTTTTGTGAAGCTGCGTTTGTCTTCTCTCTGCCTCTTTGTCTTTCCTGAGGTAAGCTAGCTCTGCTTATTTACACTGACCTGAGCATGATGCAATTTCTGGAGGGGAAATGGTCAGCTCCCTTGTCCTTCCTTGTGATAGCATCTACCCATTCTGTCATGGTGTTGGTACGTTCCACATTGTGGTTTTCCTCCTTGATAAGGCCTTTATCATACCTTCAGTGCTTCCCACTGTGCCATATTTCTTCTACCACTGGCTTCTATGGCTTCTCCAAACATCTTGGATGAGGCTGTCTGCCTGAGCTGAAGTTTAGAAGTGCACTGCCTGAAGACACACCGACTTATTTCCAACTCTAATCATACCTTCAGCATGTCAGTTTGTCAAGAAAAGAGCCAGAACTCTTCAGATCTCAACAAGACCCCAAACTACATCATTTGCTTACTTGAGGGAGGGGAAAAGCCATTTTCAGCAGCTTTAAGCTGTGACTCAGAATGAGCAGCTCCTTAGGGGCAGGGGAGATCTTACCCTGAGGGAAAGTGAGGCAGTGGCAGATTTTGGAAGCATGGAAGACAGAGCCAAGTTATTCTGGGGCACAATCCACTGAGACGTTTTCTTGCACGAGTCCCGCAGAAGTTAAAAAGAGAGTATCTGCACAAAATGCAGTTGTTAATTAGCAAGAAGTGCCTGGGTGGATCGATTTAGAACATGGCCATTTCAAATCAGTGATAAAAATAACCAAGGAAAAGACATCTCTGATTTAAGTCATTAACTTAATAGAAGTTGGGCTGCATTAAATGAATGGTGGTGATGATGGTTAACAAGGTGTCCTGGGAAATAACTAGTTGACACTGACCATCATCCTACTGAATAGGGGGAAGGAATTGCCACAGAATGGGAGGAATGATGCAGGGCACAAATACGGCATCCTAGGATGTGAGCAGGTTACCTTGATGAGGCTATTTGTTCAAACACATGATCATGTGCCTGTCTCTTCCCAATAAAGTGGGATGGGGGCAGGGAAACTTGCAGTGCAACATCCTCCTACCTAAAATTTTTAAGGGGAGTCCTGCCTCGTCAGCCACCAGTTCCCAACTTTGTCCACTTTCTGGCTGCTTTCCAACAAACATATGAAAAGTGTGGGTAACATGGCAAGTACAAGAGGCAGTGCAGTGCACGGACAGATGTATGCCATTGATAACTGGGTGCAACACCCCAGTCAGCCATAAAGCTCAGCGGACCAACCTCGGGCCCGTCTCAGCTTGCGCTATCTCCAACTGCTGCTACTTAGGTAAAATGAGAGATGCCCCGCATTCGCCAGCTGGAGCTCCTTGAGGGAAGGGCAAGATACAAATGAATGACATCTTGGAAGGAGCAGACAAAATTGTACTGCAGCAGAAAGGATGCTACTGTGTTTGTTGCTATATTTCCTTTTCAGTCACCAGCTCCAAAACATTCTTGGGCAACTAGCTCCATTACCACTGAGCATATGGTAAAGCTTTAAAGTATTTTTCCTCCTGAAGTTCTGACAAAATCTATTGCTAGCATTAAGTTAATTATTTCTTACCTAATAGTAATGTGGAAAAAGTGGTTTCCATGTATTTATGTTGCCTGAACCTATGGATGCTGACTTGGAAGTCCCACTGTGTTCACTAAGGCTCTAAGTTCACTAAAGTTCACTAAGGTAAATGTGCATGCAATAGGACAGGACACTCAGATATCAGTGCTATATCTCTATTAATTAGAGATATTAGTTTTATTTAAACTAATCTAAACATTGCAATAGCAACACGAACATAACCATTCTTAGCTCAGAATAGTTCTGCCACTACTTGGGAAATGCTGATCATAACCCAAAAAATTACAACAGATTTCTTCTGAATACAACGTGACACTTCAAATATTTTCCTAGACAATCATAGAGGAGAAAACAAATCAAGGGATGGAACTTTCATTCGATTCTGTGTCATTTACCTCCCTCCAAACCCCCGGAAAACAGGGAGAAGGGGGAAAAATACTCTTGCCTAATTTGCACTATGGAATCAATTTTCCCACTTCAGGTCAATTTAGGAGAGATGGACTTTTCCCTCTCCCCTTTTCCAGATCACTGACTCAGCAAATTAGAACAAGAATATAATTTAGCAATACAGCATTTTTATTTTTTTTGAAAGATGCCAGTCTCTCATATCACCACCACCCAGATCAATTCCCCTCCTTAAGCATTCATTCTGATCTGATGCTAATTGGAAAACTTTGAATGTGGTTAATAAGACAGTAAGTTCTCAATCTCGTTGCAATGCATTGCTGTCTCTTTAGGAATGTGATATTTATAGCCTCCTCTAACTTCACAAAAACTATGTTAAGATGAACAACATGTCATTGCCCCATTGTCTGACAATCAAATATAGATTAAATGGAATTGAAGGAGGAATTTGTTGCAGCTCCTTTAAGATTAGCCAAATCACAGTCCAGAGAACAGAACTATACCTTTGAAAGCCCAGATGCTCAGTTGCTGCAGAGATGTGTGCTACACCTCTCCCCACATCACCATGAGCCAGTGATGAAGGGGGAGACCTACTGTCCAAAGAATCACAAGATCTTGCCCCAGTCAAGCCCTACACCTGAACACACATACCCAGCATAAGTGCAAAGGACAGCAGACATTGCTGATTGTGCTTGAAGAGACTGCAAAATGCTTGAGCACATGTTGAGAGCTCAAAGTGAGCAGAGTTGTCTCTTTCCCTTTGAACACCTGACTTGGTGGGGATTGAAATTGCACGTACCTATAGTCTAAATCAAGGTTCACATGCAAGAAGTCACATGTGAATGCACGTAACAAAACACTGACGGTTGCTTTTTCTATGGAAAAGAAGTTCAGGGAGGAGGCAATTTAGAGTAGAGAAGTAGCCGGGAGGAAGTGCTTAACATTTCTCTTGCCCCTGCTTTCCCCTTTCTCAAGCTGCTCTTCCTCTTGCATGGTTTCAAATGTCTATTTGTCCCTGGAACCACAAAGAAGGGGGAAGTAGGGGGCATGTGCAGTAGCAGGAAAAGCAGTGGGTGAGAGAAGAGCTAAGACCTCAATCCTATCCAAATTCTCCCTCCCCCACCAATGCATATGCATCAAGGTACACACTGTATCACATAGGAGGGGCATTTGCAGAGGCCTCCTCAATGTAAGGGAAATTTCATTCTCTTACCCTGGGGAAAGCCTCTACTTTCTCTGTGGGTCTCCTCGGTTCTGCTATTTTGCTGGCGCAGAACCAAGGAGAGTAAGTAGAGAGATATTGGCTACGGAGGAGAGTACAATCCCCTCCTATTCTCTGACTGTCTCCCTCCCACTAAGAAATACTCATTCCTCCCCCTCCCTTCCCTGTCCTGCCCACCACCCATCCCCACCTCTGACTCACCTGGCACCAGTGGCCCTGTGCAATCTCTGGCAGCCTTAATGCACTAGCCAGGACCATCAGCAAGCGCAAACTCATGCAACATGCACCGGATCCCGACTTCTGTCTGGATCCTGATGCTTCCACTGGCAAAGCAGTTCAGATAAGTTTGGGCTGTAAAGACCATTTTTCCTTCTCCACTCCTCTCAATCACCAATTCCCCAATTGCCCCAGCTTTTCCACAACAGAAACCGCTGGCAGGGATACAACACACATTCTCATGTCGTTTATAACTCTATCCAAAGAACTTTGCTTTGTTACCTTACTAGTCTGGAAACATGTGTCATTTCATAGCAATGTCAGTGAAAAATATATTTACACTATTTCATCCAATTCGGAAACCTCTGTAGTCGGAGAATGCGTCATTTCTTCATGAGTAATTAACAGCTGTGATGATGTCATCAGGGTGGCCACCGTCGCAAAAAGAACAGATCTCAAATATTTTTCTACCTGCCTGACCAATTTTATTGTGTAAGCCTTCCTTGGAAATACATGTTAATCTATATATGTGACAAGATGCGATTCAATTTTTTGAATTGAAAAATGAAAAATGTAAAAAAATCTGGAATGCAAACACCAATTTTTAGACACACTGAAATTTGACTAATTAATTACAACCACTATGGGAGGAATGTAGAGGCCATGTGCAGTAGTATGGAATCTTACTCAAGTCCTTTCCACAATTCTTTATACACTGTGACATCTTGTTTACAAGGTACTCTGTTCATTGTAATTTCGTTTAGATGTGAGACAGCTGCTGCTTCATCATTACCTTTGAGAGATTGGTGTTTATTACCAATTTTGTCACATGTAGGTCAAACACCCTAGACTCTCTTGTCCCTAGTAAGAATCTTAATTGACTCTTCAGTGTATGTATCAATCACCAGGTGATTATACTTCCTATATCATTGCTGTAGCTTGCCGTGAAGATCTCAGCCAGATCCTGATTTCTGACAAGTTTTGAATAGTCTTTCATTTTTCAACAGCTTGTAGCTCTGCCACGCCATCTAGGACTGCTATACTGAAAGACTTATTGTCAAATGACTGGTTTTGTTGTTAGTTACTTCTTGCTTTGGAAAAGCTTTTAAGGTGTGAATCGGCTGGTTTTGTGACTTCCACTGATGCATTGTTCTATCAGACTGATCACAGCACAACAAATAACTCATATCGGTCCAAAGACTTCCAGAGATTGACATAGCACTGCAGTCTTGTCACAACCCACAGATATGTGAATACCAAGTTGTTAACTCTGTAACAGTATCAGCCAGAGTCACCTTTGCTTTCTTCTTAGCATTGGAACACAGTTTCAGCTGGTTCTTTGCATATAGGTTGAAAGTAGTGTCTGTTTTTAAAAGCTTCACATGATTTTCTTTCAAGTACATCGATTCGCAATGTCATCACTAAAAACGGTCTTTATCATCACGTTTATAAGTTTGGGTCCCTCACATATGAACAGCCAATCTATTGAAGTTCCACATACAACATTGACATTGCCTTTTCTTGTTTGAGGAGAAATGACTTTGGATGAACTTTTTATACATTCCATAGTGTTTCTTCCAATATATGTTGCAGCTCTGGGCCATCGGAAAAAACTGTGCACAGTCATTAGGATACTGGGTAATCCTTAATATTCCAAGCAATCTTCAGTGCTCAGTTTTGGTGCTCTACAGCTTCATCAGCGTCAAGTACATAGAAGGGACTCTGGATCATCCCGTTTCCTTTTTTGAACTCCCCAGATTGTTGGGTCAAGTCTTTCGTTTTGGCAAGGTACCAAGCCAAAAGAACAATTGGTCAAATTTAATTCAAAGAAATATTGAAGAAGTTCCTTGACAGATGCAATCACCTGTCTTGGAAAATCAAACATCAAGCACTCAACCATCTTCAGTATGAACACATTATTTGAAATGTTAGTTTTGCTTGCTCCGTTATCTTAATTGTATTGCATTTTTCTTGCACTGTATCTTGATTGTGACTGCATTGTTCTAAGTATCATATATCTTGCTGTGAGCATTCTCAGGATTAAATGTGTTCCCTCCCGCTTGCTTTTGTACAAAAAACAATGGGTTGTATCCTGAGTTGCACTCCCACAACAATACAAGCCAAAGTGATCTTTCCAAACCTACCAGGAAACCTTTGGGAACAGTGTACAATGCAGCACATAGTTTTATCACAAAAGTTGCCCTTCCCCTGTCTGTCTAACAGTCCCCTCTACTGCATCACAAGCAGGTTTTTTTTTTGGGGGGGGGGGGAGATTCTGCCCCAGCCACCCTAGAGGAAGGGTATGGAAAAGATAACTTGCACTCACGCCATAACGTTTGTACTACTTAAGATGCAACCCACTGTCTTTGGAAGTACTTGCCCAACTTGCTGAATATGAACTTATGGAAGAGACCAAGCAACAACAAATGTCCTTTATATTTTCTGTCAATTGCATAACTCCAAAAAAATTGAATTTGTGATTCAAATTATTGTTTTTGCCTAAAAAAGAAAACAAAGCAAACATAAATAATGTTTTATAGTTTATGTAAAGTACTTTTCCAAGCTTACACAATAAAATCAGTCTAATAGCGACCAAAATAATGAGGTGTGTTCTTTTGTGATGGTCACTCTCAATGACCATCACAGCTGTTTTCTGGTGTGACTCTGAGACTCACAATGAGAAGCAGGTGAATAGGAACCAAATCTCATCTTCACAGTCTAGAACAGGAGTTTCCAACTATGCAGTACCATGACTCACCTCGCCCTCTGCAGTGGGTCATGGCGGTGGCTGGAGCCACTCTGGGCCTGGCAACCCAGTGTACAGCCCTCAGAATGGCCTTCAGAATCCTCTGTAAGCCACTTCCAGTTTTCAGAAGAGGCTTACTGAGGCTTCTGAGGGCCATTCTGAGGCCTGCAGAGCAAGTTGCTGGGCCAGGAGAGGCCACTGGGGGCTCCAGTAAGTAATGGGGCTTACAGAATGGCACCTATTTGGAGCCAAACCAGTACAAAAGAGGGCAGGAAGGTCCAAATTGCAACCCACTGTGCTTGGCCTTGCAACTCACACTTTGGGCACCCCTGGTCTAGATCATATAGCCAAATTCACTGTGCCCTAAAGAATAGCACCAAATCTGTTTCCAAAATGTGCTCATCTGCCAATCTTCCCAGTGAGAAGGAAATCTATACTATGCATTAGAGACGCTAAGCACTTCTAACTTTTAAGGTTATCAAGCAGCATTTATGTCCTTACCTTGCTCGGCTGGCATTCCAGATGCATCCAATTACTCAAACCCCGTTCTTTTGTATGCTGTCATCCATAATATGCTTGTCATGTGTTACTTCATTAATGTTAGTAACAACCCTTTCAAATTACATGGAAAACTTGGGACTGCTCTTTGCTCAGGTAGAACAGCAGTCAAACGCCACTGACAAGAATGGTTTGCCTTAATAAAGACTATGGGCCTGAGCTTTCAAGAAACTCAGCTGCTAGACAGTCAAGACAGGTCGACATCTACGAGGAGACACCCATGACCCCTCCCAAAGAGGTTTCTTGGCAATAAAATCCCAATCAATCATTAGCATTTTGACATGGGCTGCATGCTGTGAAAACATTTCCTACTCAATGTCATTAATTTTCCACAGCTCATTTCTCAATGAAATGTTGTATCCTCAAAGTACTATCCTTAGTTCTAAGAATTATAGCAGAGTGTTTTGGAATATACCAAACTTATTAGCCAATACCAATGACTTAAACATAGGGAAGATTCATAGTTCAGTAATAAAGCACACACTTGCGCTGTGTTCTTTTTCTTAAGCTTCTAGAAAAGCTTTTTTTTTTTTTTTTTTTTTTAAAGCATCTAGCACACTAGGGGCACATTCATATTTTAGGTCCTAGCATTCCAGCCACACTTAGGAGTTTTGAGAAGCGAGCTCCTAGCTAGAAAAGATGGCCACTTCCATTTAGTAATCCTATGACCCTGCTCTAAGGAAACAACTGGTCGTAGCCATCTTCTACAGCAAGTAGGGGAGACAGTTTTTGAAATTGGACACAAGGAGCCATCCATTCTCGAAATTCTATGAGCAGTATACAGAGGTTAATAATAAGGTAACTTTAATGACTAAAGGCAGTTATTAGTTAAAACAGCCCAAAGTACATTCAACACTATTTGCCTTCTGTTTTTTTTAAATGAATCATGCTAGTAGCATGCTAGAATGGTCACTTCCTCATATTTTCTATCTAAAAAATAATACAGCCTTGGTATGCAGAAGGTCCATCTCCAGCTAAATGATCCTGGGTAGTTGGGAACAACAGCTGCCCAATACTTTGGGGAGCCATTTCCCAGCCACAACAAACAAAGGATGGACTAATGGTTTGATTCAGTACAAATCAGCCTTATATGCTAAGCCTAAAAAGCCAGAGTTGACAACTGTAGGTCATCAGACAGACCACTCAGTTCCACAAGGTTTTGGGAGAGGTCATTGTTCTTAGAATATTCAACACTGTCTTGTGCAGCATTTTGACTATTATGGAAATATAGAAAATTTGATATATTTTAAGGAAAGAAAATTTATTTATACCCTGTCTTTCTCCCCAAAGGGACCCAAGGTGGCTACTGTTACTTAAAAGAATGTTACTTAAGAAACTAATTAGCAACTAATTAGTGAGGAAAACATTCATGGGCACTAAAGCTTAGTTCTCACAGAGGTAAAGCTATGCCTAGATGGAACAACTTCAGATTGCTGATAGGGACACGTGATGGTATGCGACCCACTTTAAATACACACTTCTACATGCTGAGAGCTGGTATAGCGTTGTGGCTAAGAAAATGAGCTACAAGTCAGGAGGCCCTGGTTCAGTTCTTACTTTTTGCCACAAGCAGTCACTTAAGCAAGTCACTACCTCTCTCAGACTCCCATCTGCAATATGAGAACAACACTGACCTGCCTGACAGGGCTGTAAAGATTACAAGATCATGTGTGCAAAATGTCTTGCACTCGCAAGTAATAAATTAAAAGGCTGAGTGTTCTACGATTGTTACATTGAAAAATGAGCATATAAGGGAGAAGGCTAGGCTAGCACCCTAACTCCTGACACACTGCTATGTGCAGGGTTTTTGTCTTCTTTTAAATGGAGGGGCACTCTTATCATAGGAACCCCCCCCCCCCAATAATCTGAGATGGTAGAGTCCAGACACAGGTAAAGCATCTCATCAGCTGATGACCAAGAATAAAGCCTAAGGCTCAAAGATGCCAGGGAAATCAATGGAAGGTCTTAAGAGAGTACCTAAGGAAGAAAGGCATACTTGAGACAACATCTTTCTGATTACTAATTATAATGGCATGGTATGTGTATGTGAGAAGATTAGGGTTTAATGTGAAATATAGAAGGCAAGAATTGCTAGCGAATACAAACTCCTGACACCTCCACCTCCAGTTCTCTTATGGTTGTTTCACACAGAGCAGCTGAGGGGACAACATTAAGCTGCCTGACCAGACCCAATTACCTCCAGTGCAGCAGAAGGCTTCTTTTTAAGTTCCTCACATTTCCGGAATTTGCAAATCTGGTGCCCAGTTTTACGGTTCCTACAACTGCTGCACTGCTCGCAGTTTATCCGTCTTCTGCAAGGAGGGCACATGCCACATCGTTTCCGTTTCTTTTTCCCTGAATTGATGGCAGATGCCAATTCATTCTGCATTGGGTACTCTGCTAAGCCAGCCATATGGAGCGCGCTCTCTGCCAGAAACACCCCAGCAGGGGTCATAATGAAAAGGCCGGGGTTGATAGGAAAAGCCCCCAGGTAAGGGAAATCAGATGGGCTGTTCATTGTCTCTCCAGCCGAGACAGCTTCCATGTCTGAGATGCCCGTCCCATGGTCATTAGGCAGGGGGATGTGCTCCTGGACCACTCTTTTCAGCAGCTCTGTCGACTGAGCAAACTGTTGCAAGATGCTCTGTCCTTCTGCCGAAAGATCTGATTTGCTCAGCATGTCAGCGATGTTTTTGTGCTTTGAGGTAGAATTGCTTTTATCCAGAGTTGCTTCATTGCAGTTGGCCACGGGGGCACCTTTCTCTGAATGTTCACTTAACAAGCTGGTGCTACCAAAAGTGGAGTAGTGGGAAAGTGGTCGAGACTTCTTAAGACTTTTGTTCAAAGGTTCACTTATTATTCCACTTTTGTTCCTCCTCTCGGAGTTGATCACGGGCTGAGAGTCACCTGGGCTGCTGTTTTTTTCCAACACACCTGGCTTGTTGCCCGTGTCTTGCTGAGTGCCAGGGTCCGACATCTTTTTCACAAAGGAGGAACCAGGAAAAGCAACAACCCCACTCGCTGTGGAAAACAACCAACCACAACAAGACCACCACCACTAATCGTGAGAAGGGCAAGGTCCGTCTTCAGTGCAATTTCAGGGCCATAACATTTCCTGCAGGTTTTCATATACAACACACAGCTCTGGAAGTAAAAATAGGGGAGAAGATTAGTGAAGAGTTAGCACATGCTAAGGCAAATGACTGCGCATTGACTGTCACTCAGATCTATCCCTTCCGATAATGGTCAGCTCAGCCCTGCCCTCACACTCATATGCTCCCACCCTCTCAGAAGACAGACTTGTAAACATGATGCATCTCTCCTGGTTCAGGTTTTCATGCCTTAAGTCACCGCTTATAAACAGATTGCAGTATGCATACAATCACATGGGGGCTGCAACTTCTAAATGCAAACACCTGGGAAATGAGACAGACTCAAGCCATTTGATCAGCATGTTTGCTGCCTTTTCTGTGCCATGGATGGCATAGGAACCTCCTCTTTCCACACACTTTGCCTACACTTGCATACGTTGTCACCGCAATGAAGCATTAATAAATTAATAAACTAGAGCTGGCCTTTTCACAACATGATATGAAGCTGTCACTTGTGGCTGTCAATTCCGGGGGGGGGGCATTTTCCTACCTTCATCTTAGCATCTCATTAAAAACAAAGAGGCACCTTTCTGTGGTGTCCTCATATTTAGCAGGGGGAAACCAATTGTTCCTCTTCACTCCTGCATGGCATCTTTTCCAGTGGCTGTTGCTGGTGTCTCTTTTGTGTCTTTTTTTTTTAGATTGCGAGTCCTTTGGGGTCAGGGAACCATTTATTTATCTAGTTATATAAACCCTCTTTGTGAACTACATCTTGTTGAAAAGCAGTATGCAAATATTCTTAATAAATAATAATTCAGGGGAGTGCTGGTGCAAAAACTATAAGGCCATTGCAAACATAACTAATTTCACAGGTATATTAATTATTATTCATTTATCACTGAAGTGACAAATGCTTTCTACATCTAGGAAAGACACACAGGTAAAAAAAAGCAGAAGGAAAAATAATGTGGTCAGAAAGAACAGCATTGCTATCTCTTGTGGTGTTGAAACAGTACTCTTGCATCACCAGACATATACCCTATAGATCAGTGGTTCTCAAACTGGTGGGTCGTGACCCACCAGCCTGAGAACCCTTGTCACTGCCCCTTTACGGGCGGGGAAAGGAGGAAGGCAGCAATCTGATACATAGCATCGCATCGCTGCAGGAGATATAGGTATGTTTTTAAAAAGCCCCTCAGTCCCAGCCAGCATCCAGAATGGCATGCAGGGAGCCCTGCAGAGCCCTCTGCAGATCTCCCCATGCTTCTAGACCAGGGGTCAGCAACCTTAAACACTCAAAGAGCCATTTGGACCCATTTTCCAGAGAAAAAAAAACCCACAAAACCCTTCTGACATCTAACACTGCATATATAGGTTTTTTTTTTACCTTTATGCTCTTATAGGTCCCATTTTTATAATGTAGCCCCCTCTTGTAACTTTTAGTTAGTTTCTTGTCCTGTGTTTTCAGACGCCTGGTCCTCTATGGTGTTTTGCCTGATTCCAAGGCCATTCTCTGCCTGGAGAATTATGCCCACTTTAAGCAAATTAGCTCCCCTTCTTTCCCCAACAAATGACCCTGGTTCTGCCCTGCAGTCCTGCTGGACCCCACCTCCAGGGTAGCTCGCCTGTTCAACCTGCAGAGGTCCTCTCTCCTGCCAGCAGCCTCCCACCACTACAGCAGACCCTGGGTCGTCAGCAGGTCTTGGGCACAGCAGCCACACTTCAAACTCCAGTGTCTCCAGCAGTCTGTTAGTCAAAAAGTCAGTCAGAGTATCCAGGGCAGAGTCCAAAGTCAATAAGCCAAGTCACAGTCCAAGGTCAGATTCCAAAGTAAGTCAGTCAAAGTATCCAAGTCAGTCTCCTTTCCAACCTGCACTCCTTCTCCAACCCACACCGCCTTCCTGCCTCAGGTGCTCCTTATATCCCTGAGGGCCCTATTGCCTTCAAGGTGCTGCAGCTGTGCAGCACCCTCTGCTGAATGCCCAGGCCTTACCCTTAAAGGGGCCACTGCTGACACCACATCTACCGCCTCACCAGATCTTCCAGGATTCCAATACATATGGCGGTTATGACATCTGCTTATCTTACATGGATACTAAAGAACTCCCCCCACCTTCCAGAGGCACCCTGCTAGAAGGAAAAAAGGACACAGACTCCAGAGGTGGGGAAGAGAAGAAGCCAGAGCTGGGGGGGGGAGGTGGGGGGCAGCCTCAGGCCAGCTTCTGCCCTGCCTGCCTGCCCTCCCTCACTCAGGCTGCAACCCTCTCCACACTATCCTGGGAGTAAGCCCCATTGACTACAATGGGACTTCTGAGCAGACAAGTTGGTTGGAGCTTTCAGGTTGCAGTCCTCTCCACACTTTCCTGGGAGGAAGCTTCACTGACTACTTGTGAGTAGACCTGCATAGGAGGGGGCTGAGGCTGCAGCCCTCCACACCTTCCTGGGAGTAGCCCAGGGACTACAGCGGGGCTTGCTCGCTAACAGACCTGCCGGGCATGGGCTCCCACTCACCCGTCCTTGCGCTTGGCCTTGAGCAGGCTCCAAGGCTGCAATCCCAGGCACCCTTTCCTGGGAGTAAGCTTCATCTGCTGTAATTGGGCTTACAACTGAGTAGACACTCATAGGAGCAGGCTCCAAGGCTGCCATCCCAGGCACCCTTTCCTGGGAGTAAGCTTCACCCGCTGAAATGGGGCTTACAACTGAGTAGACACACAAGATGTCTCCTCTGCTGTGGAGGAAAAGCCTCTCCTTGCACTGAGTGGGGACCTGCTCAGGGAAAGGCGGGCTGCAAGGGCTCACAATGGCTGAGGAGGAGGGCGTCCTGCTGGAGAGTTGGGGAAGGGAAAAACAGGGAGCTTAAGCCTGCAGAGCGGGCAAAATTGAAAAGGGAAACCAATGCGGGGCAGGTGGGGGTGAAGGGAGTGGAGGGCAGTGAGCTCAGGGGGCTGAGGGAAGCAGCCTGCCCTCCCAACACAGGTGCCTCCTGTTACCCCCTTTGCCACTTTCACCCGGAGGAGCCGCAGCAGGCGGTTGAAAGAGCCGCATGCGGCTCCAGAGCCGTGGGTTGCCGACCCATTCTAGGCACTGAAAAACGTGATCGTGACCCACTTCTGGTTCCACAATCGCAACCTAGAAGTGGGTCGCAGTAACTTTTATCGGTATTTAGAAGTGTGGGGAGACCTGCAGAGGGCTCTGCGGGGCTCCCTGCACCCCTTGGATGCCAGCAGGGACTGACATATATTTTTTAAAAAGCCCCTATGTCCCCCACAACAGCGCGATCCTAGGGATCACGTTGCTGCTTTCCACCCCTGCCCAGCAAAGACTTATCAGGCTTCTTAAACTCCAGAAGAGTTTGAGAAACCCTGTTATAGCAGGCAAAACCCTAGTAAGTAGAGGTGATAAAAAACAGTGATAGCAAAATAAAAACATATCACACAACGTCCTGCATTTCTAATTTCTGTGAAAAAATAAAACCGTTTTTTGGTTTTTACTTATTATTTAATGAGGGGTGCACAGATAATGACTGTGGCTGCTGACACTATACCACTGATATCACCTACCTAGTATACTAGTATATTCTTGAAGCAATTATAATTTCTTATAATTATTATAACTTTATAAATTATAATTTATAATTATAATGCAAATTTTGAATAAAAACACATTAATAGCCATTTTCTGCATTTCCAACTTTGGAAAAGTTAGATCCAGAAGTTAGATCCATATTAGACCCAAGGGGAAAAAAAGATGTGATGTGCAAAAATTCAGACTTTACATTAGTTTCTACTTGAGATGGAGCTTTTGAGTGGAGAACAAGATGTTCAGTTAAGGCTACTGTGTATGTGATGCGCAACAATGATCCCAAACTGTACTATTTTAAAGTCTCAGGGCAGCTGAAAGTTCTTCATTAGGTATATCTGAGAAGGAGCGCACTGGGGCAACAGCTGCATCCAGCACACCTTCTGTGGAATGCCCTGCATTGGGGCATACTAATATCATGCTAGTACCAGGGTCCTGCTCCAAGGTTCTCAGACTGGTTTCTGATCTAGTTATGTAAATATATCCATTCCAAGACCATTTTTTGGAGTTAAAAATGTCAAGCTATGCAAAAAGTCTCCTCTGAAATTCAGTTATTGCTCTAGCCATTTGCAGAACTGGTGCTCAAAAACAGAGTGGTGGTGGAGATAATGCAATATAAAATGTCCATTTCTAGTGTTCATTTGCCCTGATTTCCCTCCACCCCATCTCTTCTGCCCAGGCAAGCACTCAGGGGGCCATAAACCAGGTTGCAGGGAGGGAGAGGAAGGATTTGAGAAAAGCCTCCGAGGCTGTTTGGCACCGATGTAGATTCTGTGATCATGCAGATAATGGTGACTTGGCAAGCTGGCCTTGACTGATGCTTTCTCCATGTGGCTCACTCTCCCCCCATTGCCTGCCTCTGCCAGTTCTCAGTGCTGCTGGCACTCACTGAGCAGGCTCTAAAAAATGACTGTGAGGAAAACCAAAAACGCCTGAAAAGAAAGCCAACCAAACCACTGTTGCGGTTTGGTGAGATTTTTATTTTTCTGAATGGGACTAAAGCAACATAAACCGCTCTACAAAGGCTGATTTCTCATCTAAGACACAGCAACCAATTCTCAGACCCCGCCTTCAGAACAACATGGCCTTTTGGTATGCAGTTTTCTGCCTTTTTTCCACTTCCTGATGAGCACGGCTACTATTCCAGTGTTATGTCCTTGCATCTATCCTTGCCCACTCTAAGAATGACTTTTGAAAGGAAAGGCTACAGGATAGCTCCAAGGAGAATAAAATCAATTCCGCTCAAGAGCAACAGGCGCCAACAAAAAAGCGCTTTTACTCAAATATTATTTTAACAGAACTACCTATGCCAGGTCCTCCTAAAAACACTCAGCAGTTCACTAGGGCCAGCTCTGGCCTTTTAAGGAGGGCCCTTCCTCTGCATAATGTGAGAGACCCTTCTGCCCTTCTATCTGCAGAAGTATGAGCTGAGGGGGTTCACTTCCTGTGCTGCTGAGCGTGTACAAGGGCTTCTCCCTGCTGTAAATCTCCATGTAAAATGGGAAATTCATCCTACTCCCTCCCAGCTGGGAAGAGGTTTCTCATGACATGCTGCCGAGCTTTAGAGCAAGAAGTTGGCATCCTTCAGTCTTGGAAGACTATGGTGTCATGCTCTTAGTGGTGGTTCTGGAACAGAGTGTCCTCTCCAGTGCGTGAAGCCTGGGTAAAGCAGGTATGGAGGATAGGCTGTTACCCATGCAGCAAATCCCCCCTCTCCACGTCGCTGAAATGGTCCAATGGAAAGGCAGATTGGTCCAATGGAAATACGGTTGGTTCCAGCGGCGTCGCAGTTGCCAGAACGTGACTGTGTTCAGCCATGAACTGCCTCAGGGACTCCAGCTCCAGATTTTGCCTCGAGGTTGACTCCTGAAGCCTTTTCCATAATTGGATGTAGCCACAAGGCAGTGGAGGTTTGGGATCAGAGTTTTCCTTCTCTCAGATGAGCTGCCCTCCCAGGCTAAGGAGTCCCATCTACCCGGTGGCTGTTTAGTCGCCTCTTACGACAAGTACAGTCAAACTGAGGACCTATTCTTGCTCTTCTTTCCCCTGGGGGCTGGGGATAAGAAGACACAGCACAAAAGTCTTGCTCTCTCTACCAGCTCTAAATGCCAGCATGATACAAGAAGCATTTAACACACATTGCCCCATTCCCCAACACATACAGAAGGCCTCCAAGAAAGAGTGTCAGTGACAATCAGAAATTCTGGTTTGACTAGTAGGCAAAAAGGAGATTTGTGGATCTCCAGGGTCCGGACTGCCTGGCACAAAAACTGGAAGACAAGAGTAACACCACATAGTGATATGATTTTTCAGGAAAAAAACTGAACCAGAAAATGCTTCAATGTTCTAAATTGACTGGCATATGATTCAGTATGTATATTTGACCTAAATTTAATAAACAAAAGTGTTTGCTATATTTTGCATACTGTATAAATACCGCCAAGGTTTTTTCCAATAGCCAAAAAATATTTGAATTGAAATATTTAAATTAGGAAAAAATGTAACAAAACACTCTTACAGCACAATCCTATGCATGTGAAATCAGAACTAAGTCCCACTGTGGTCAATGAAACTTACTCCCAGGAAAGTGTGTATAGGATTTGAGCCTTAATGTGGTTTAAATGGCATATTCAAACACATTAAATAGCCTACCTAGAAATTTTTTTTTTAGAATATGTGCAAATATTTTAAGATACAACAATTCAATAGCATGAATGGGTTGAATTCATTGTTAGATTTTCATTTTAAATTGGTTAAATTTTGAAAGTGAAAACCACCACCAAAAGGTATTGAAAACTGTCAATATATTAACTTTGGCACCTAAAAAAGCTTTACCTAAAAAGGAGTTATATAGGTATGCACCGCTTACTGATGGGGATCTGCCTCTTGGTTATACTAAACTTATTTGCAGGTATCTTTGAACATTCAACATAGTGTATTTTCTCTACCTCCTTCGTCATCCTTCAGCTAAGCAACAGAAGTTACTCTAGAGCAGTGTTTTTCAATGTTTGTCTCCCACTGTATCACTTCTCATGGTGCACCTATTGGAAGCATCACCAGAAGTAACTGGTGATGATGACATCACCAGTTACTTCTTGACTGGGAGGCTAGATCCAACACCAGTAAGAGACTCAGGGTGGACGGGAGGACTTTTTTTGAACTTGTGAAAATCGCATGCTGGAGCTCAGCATGCTGAGCTGAGCCTCCTACTGCTGCTTGACACGTTGCATTGCTGGTCTTCCTGCCAGGTGGGGGTGGTCCTGCAAGTACCATCGGACAACGCCTCAAGTACCACTGGTGGTATGAGAACCACTGGTTGAGAAACAAAGCCCATTGCTACATCGTCACTTCCCCAGGCCCTCCATTGAAAAAGTAAGTACAGGAGGGCCCCTGTATCCGAAGATCCCATATCCATGGTTTTATTTATCCACAGTTTGGGGATCTCTGCCCCCCTGCCCCCTCAGGAGGTAAGGGAAGTTCCACCCTGGAGAGTTTTCCTGGCCCTCATAATATCTTTTCAAGGCATAAAAATGTCATGACTTTTCCACTATTTTCAGACATTCCGAGCCCGGCCGAGGCCACAGGTGGACTCCCGCAGCCTCTGCTGAGCTCAGAAGATCCTCTAGAGGCGAGGGGAGCATAACTCCCCTCACCTGGAAGGTAGGGGGAGGTGTCCTCTGTATTCACAGATTCACATATCTGCAGGGGATTCTGGAACTGAACCCCCGTGGATAAGGGGGCAAGCTTGTATGTGGAGTGCTCCCTCCACATCTCTGGCTGCTTGGCACCTCCTGTCAAGTTTGATGGGGAAAATGCCAACATTCAAAGCTACTGAACTATACCTGCTACAAAGAAATACCAGTTTCAGGTTTCTCCAGAATCTTAAGGTCACGCTTCAGCAAAAAGAAGAGGCAATATGGAGGACATATGACAGCAGCCTGATATGGCCTGGAATCATTTGGTTGCAACTCCTATAACAAAGCCATAGTCCATCCCTACTCACACACACCCAGTTTGAAGAACTCCTTTTGGAGCACTTCACAATCCGCTTTGGTTTTTACCACCTTGAACAATTTGGTCTCATCTCATACTGGGCCACCTGCTCTTTGCACTCAACTTCAGATCATTTATGAACAAGTTCAAAAACCACAGTCCCAAGACAGTTCCTTAAGGGGATTCTCACTTCTTACTTCCCCCCGCTGTAAAATTTCCCATTTATTCCTCTTCTCCAATTCTCATTCTTTAACTGGTTAATAATCAATAAAATGACCTGTCCTTTTATTCTATAACTGTGAAGTTACCCAAGAACACTTGGTGAATTTTATCAAAAGTTTTATGAATTTTATTGATTTTTTTATCAATATTTTATCAAAAGTCCAAGTATATACAATGCCAACTGGATCACCCTTATCCATTCCTGTGGATACCATCAAAGCATCTATATGGTTAGTGAGGCAGACTTAGACTTACCTTTGCAGATACCATGCTGATCCTTCTTCAGCAAGGCTTGTTCTTCTATGTACTTAATAATTTATCTTTAGTTTTGCTTTCCACCAGTTTACCTGGAACATACATTAAACTGATCGCCTGTAATTTCCTGGATCACCCCATTCCTTCTTAAAATATTGAGTGTTATCTGGATATTTTTTCTATATATAATAACCCGAGTATGAATTTACCCAGCCTATATGAGAGTAATTTAAGTTACCTATTTCTAGAACCCTTTCTCCTTTGGAGAAAGAAATCAGAGGCATCCAAGTTAAGATCCCCTTCACAGCTTTGATAAGGAACGCAATAGCTTGTCCCCTGTACTAAATTATTATTTGGGCCTAATATTTCTACCCTTAATAATCCTGTGGAGGAATCTCCTCCAACCCCCAGTTTTCTATTCATTAAATTCCATATGCTCTTTGACAGAGTACCACCACGTTGTATTTTCCAAAGAGTCTGTATCCTGGAAAAACTACAGTCCACTGATTCCTTCTATTCCTCTCCATTCTGATTATGCCCACTATAACTATGCCTCTTTTGTAACCAAACAATCCAGCTTCCCCTTCTTGGTTCGTAAGCTTCCAGCAAAGGAATCACTTCTGTATTCTAAAGGTTTAGGGGGGATTACAATAAATTCTAACGTCTAATTCTTAGACGCTGTTCCAGAACCACTTTTCAAAGCGCAACACCATAATCTTCCGAGACTGTAGGATGCCAGTGACAATAAATTCTCAACAATTTTGGTTCACATAAGACCCGGTAAGGTAGATTAAGTTGTTGGATAGGAATTTGGCTTGAAGCCAGCTAGTGAACTTCAGAATCGAGTCAGAAGTTGAGTGATAATTAAATTTCCCTTCCCAAAGAGATCACCCTTGTGGGGTTTTATGAAAACACATTACAAATGCTATGATGTGCATTTTTGTGCCATAATAGCTAGAAAGCCCAATGCATTTTCCTTTTTTTTCCCCCAACAAAGCACTTAGATAACAAAACCGTGGTGCACATGGGCTTGCCTTTCAGATGTACTACTGAGCGTATAGATGTTGGGCAGTACCAGCTGCCATCATCCTGTTCCCTCATCTACACATTTGTTGTATATGGAAGGGGAACATCTGTAGAGCCCTAGAGAGGGCACTCATCACAAAAACGTTTCCCTGGAGGCAGGCTGTGCAGCATGGCCTTTCCCAGTTTGAAGAGACACTTGGCCAACAGTCTGAGGCAAAGAGGCAAAGAAGGAAGGTCCGTAGCCAGGGAGACAGACCAGGGACAGACTGCACTTGCTCCCAGTGTGGAAGGGATTGTCACTCCCAAATTGGCCTTTTCAGCCACACTAGACGCTGTTCCAGAACCACCATTCAGAGCGCGATACCATAGTCTTTCGAGACTGAAGGTTGCCAACAAAAAAAGGCACATTTCCTTTTGCGCACTCTGCAACTTGTGACCTTTAGACCACAAAAGTTGCAGAGCCATTCTAGGTTGTTCAACCACATTCCTCAAGGCAGAAGTCAGAAAGGCTGACACCAGGAACAAAGGCAGCATCTACCATTTTGCTTGTCCAAAAAGGAATAGCACCAAAAAAAAAAAAAAAACTAACAAAAAAACACACACCCTATATTCACTTGGCAATCCACAGCCACCTCCTTGCCTATCAAGTGTTGCTCTCTGCTTTTAGAAAAGGACTGAATTTTACAACATCCACAAATATCTTGATGAAGGAACCAATGTTCGGTCAGACACAGACAGAGCAGGGCTACTCTGATGGCACGCTTAACTTGGGAGTCACAACGTGCTGGGCCACACCCACAGTGTGCTGGAAATCAAAGGATGGCAAGGAACACAATGGGCAAGCTGAGACTTGAGAGAAAGTGGATCAGTCTTCACTGCTACAAAAATAGAATCTAGCACAAGAGGCTTTTTTGGTTGTTGTTTTTTAAAACGCCCTCTATCCTGCCAGCTGAGCACATTATACCATTCTGCAAACAGGCCAGCAAGAGACTTCCCAAGTTACATTCACGCCTCAGAAGCAAACTATGAGGCTTCAATCAGACATACTTGCACTTTAGGTGAGGGCATCTACATATACTGTGCTGAAAATTCTTCAGTACCAAGACCTAAAATCTGCAGCCAAAACCTACCTGCAACATTATGGAAAATATATGCTAAGTGAAAAAGTCCAACTTCCTATCTACAGAAATCTCTGTCCAAACCTTCTTTTACTGTCATTAACAGTTTTTCTTCTGCAGTCAACTGGACTAGAATCATGAGGTCCAGAGAACAGGAATTCTCTCTTAGGGCTTAGGTTCAAACTGCAGGATTCAGCATAAGATATGCTGTTTACAGCACTTTGTGATATAGTTTTAGCCTTGGAGGTTTCCAGTATTCTTGTAGCCAGAACATTAGTGTATTTACTCACAGGTAACTGCAACTGAATTCCATAGGACTTTCCCAAGAAAGTATCCAGAAGATTGTAATCAACAAACATCATACACAAGATCCTACTCTTGCATTCTGCATTCATTCATCCAGACTAGCTGCCACATCTTGGTTCTGTATTCTGAATGACATTGCCCATAAGGGTGTATGGAAAGGATGGGAAAAATCACCCTGCTTAACCATTCTATGTCCGGTTGGTTCAAAGGTGATAACGAATAAGTTTCAAACTACCTCGAACACACATCAAGAGGGCCACAAGATGCTCTTCTTTCTTGAACCCACTGACAAAAAAGAGCTCACAAATCTTTCTTCTCCACTTCCGTATCAAAAGGAATTCTATCAACTTGCAGAAGGTTTTTTTCTCTTCCTGAATAGTCTTGAATTTCTAAAAGTTTGTCACCTAAAATTCATGGTTCAACTACTGAATGTTCTCCACTAGTCACTCTTCTCTTGTTATTCGGGATTCTTAAGGTTGCTATCTTGAGAGATAAAGCTCATAAGAATGTAAGAAAAGTCCTGCTGGATCTGGACAAAAACCTATCTAGTCCAGTATCCTATTTCCCACAGGAAATCCACAAGTAGGATAGAAAGGCATATTTCCCTTCCACCATTACTGCCTTGCGACTGGGCCTTTGATAGAGCTCCATGGATCTGTCCAATTCCCTTTAAAGCTAGCAGCCATCACTTTTGGTGACTGTCTAAATTGAGAAAATTCCTAAATGTTGCAATCACATACACTTACTAACTGCCTTAGAACATTCACAGGGCACTGTACATCTCTTGGGACTCAGCACATCATACTAGAGAGACTGAATGCCCTGCATTATTTACCTGAGTACTCATGTCAGGATAAAAGGAAGGGGGATGCAATGTTGCCATGCTGTTAGCTCCTTCAATGCTCTTCAGTCTCTGATTTCCCCATCCATGCACATTCCCCTCCTTCCTACATCTATAAGCCAAGGGACTAATAATCTAGTGATGCAGATATACCTTGTTTACTGGGAGCTCCCCTACTGTGCTTCTGCGTCTAGGTAGAAAGCAATAAACAGGTTCCTAAAATTAATCCGGTGACTTACATAATCAACTCATTTGAACATGCATCATAGCAACAACTTACCTCAGGATGTAAGGTACAGTAAAGCAGCAAGAGGAAGGTGGCCAATATTTTCTTCCACTAATCACAGCAGATCTCCACAGGCTAAACAACAATCCACAAGAAAGCCATCAAATCCCAGATCCTCACCTGGATGTTGGAACACAAAAGAAAACAATAACTATGGCAGCAATCAACACACAGGAAACCAAAACGCTCCTGTAAGAACATTTGGTACTTATCTGCAGTGTGAAACAGGACCAGTGCTTAATGTTTATTATTTACAAGGGCTTTCCTCTCTAGGGTTGCCAACTTTTGAACCAACCTCAGTAGCTGTTTAACAGCAATTTGATGTACAAACATTAGGAGGTTATCAAGTTTAGCCCCATGCCATGATAAACGTCGTATGATTTCTGCATAACAAGCTTTTGTTGAAAGACCCCACAGCATGTCAAGACATTTTTTCCCCTAGACAGCCAGCTACAACTCGAGCCCTCCCTTACCATGAAATGTCATAAATAAGATTCATCTATATTTGTCTTTGCATGTTTTCTTTTCTTTTCTTTTACAATTGTACCATAAGACAGGCTCAGAAGGGTTTCTCTGTGGATGTCATAGTAAGGCACTGGCAATGATCACAGAAGTATGAATAGGGTGCCAAATTAAAACAGGCAACATGCAGGTTTGCCCCTCAAATAGTCATCATGTTACCAGGAAGAAAGAGAGGGGACTAGGGCAGCAATTTTCAACCAGTACGCTGCGGCATATTGGTGTGCTATGAATGGGCTGCAGGTATGTCACAGGAGTTTGGGGGAGGGTCATTTATAAGTAGGGCCACTGAGATATGTGAGCCCCCCACAAAACCTGCAGTGTGGGGCACCTTGTCAACCAGCCAAAAACCAGTGGTGTGCCTTGACAATTTTAGTGCCTTGTCAGTGTGCCATGAAATGAAAAAGATTGAAAACAGCTGGACTAGAGAAAGGGATTGAATAGGCTAGAAGGAGAAAAGAGGCTGTAGTTGAAAGATGAATGGAGGCAGGGTGCTGAGGAGGGAGTCTGAAAGGGTAAGGGGCAATGATGACTTGAAAACTGACTGACTGAAGGCCAGTCTGCACATTACTTTTATCAGATGATGAGTACTTAAAAATGGTCACTGCTGTAGCATTGGTTTCCACTTCCTAGCTGAAAACACCTTCACCCCACAGGCTGTGAAAATTAGGAAATGTGCACAGAAGCCCCAAATCCTTTCACAATCACTGACTGAACTGCTATGAAGTCAGAGCATGCTTTGGAAGAGAATCTTTATATCATGTTTTATTCAGCCCTTTTTACCGGAACAATAATAAAACTAGACGCTGTTCCAGAACCACCTTTCAGAGTGTGATACCATAGTCTTTTGAGACTGAAGGTTGCCATGTGAGTAAAACAATCAGAATAAGCTTTTCTGCACATGTTTGTGGCTTCCACATTTTTCTCTCTTTGCAACAATTGTGGCTATAAGCTTAAATTACTAATGACAACCGGTATTCTTGTAAAGTCCTCTGACTCCAGAAGATGAATGATCAGAAACGATAGCGGTTCCCTTCCGGAAACCCCCTTGGATATCAAAATCTGTGGATACCTGGAATCCAGTTTAAATGTCTTTAAATTGAAACAAAGCATGCAAAAATCAGGTAACACGTGGCAAAACCGCACCATTACCAAGCCTCTTGGAGCCAAAAATAGCTCTAAAAACACAATTCCACATCTCCAAGCACCAGAATATGCTGCATTCAGCCACTAGATGTGCACTACATTGTATTACATTCAGCACCTCTTGTGGCTGAATGTGGTATATATTGATGTCGAAGACCCAGAAGTGCTTCTTCCAAGTTATTTGTAGACCTGAGAGGCTTGATAACAATGTTATTTTGCCACAAGAAGATAGGAAGCCCGGTTTTCGCATGCTTTGTTTCTATTTAAAGACATTTAAACTGGGATCCCGGCATTTTCAGTGGATGCTGGCAGATGCTGGTAAATCTGTGGGTGCTGGCAGATCCTGGGGTTAGACTGTACTGAAAAATGTAATTCAATAACAATAAATAATAACATACTTTAACAATGTATAGAGAACAGATCTGTTGCAGATCCTGAGGTACCCCATGTGATTATTTTTACACAAGTTTTGCAACTGGTTTATTGATTTTTTATGCTATGTAAATTGTGAACTACTTTTTGTTGAGAAGTTGTATATAAATACTCTTATTAACAACAACAACTCCTCAAGAGCCAGTTGACCCAAGTAGTAACTCAGCATTAAATATGTAGAAAGTACTGGTAATAAATGCCAAGCTTCCCCTGTATGTCACTCCAGTTTAAATGTCATCCACTCATTTGAGTGGAGTTGACAAGCTGAGAAATGGCATACTTCTACACCCACACATTCTAACACAGCATGTCGCATTGCAACACATGTTGGTGGGATCCAGGTAAACCTTGAAGCTTAAAAAAATCAGTGAGTTTCAACAATTATCATTGCCCAGATAAACAGCTTCTACTGTTCTACAACAAATCATCAGCTCAGAAGCTGTTCTGCAAAAAAAATGGACAGGTTCATATTTCAGACTTCATGTCATTTAGTAACTATCAATATCAAACTTTTTTTTTGATTTTAGCAATAGATCATTTCAACTCAATTATAAGCAACAAAATTGCCTGCATGTTCATTATACACGGCAAAAGGCTGATAGTTACATTTTATCAGGGGACTTATTTGGTCCTATCAATATATTGATGGCTTTTGATGCCCATTTTGCACACCACAGGCCACATACACATGGGGGGGGGGCGCTGTCCTACACCCTGTTGCTCAGGCAGCCCAATCTTAACCAAGTGGCCCGTGGTGTATCCAGCACAGATTAGGAGGTGGCTGCTGTGCAATATAGAGCAAGGGAATATTTTTTGGAGTAAGGGAAGTAAGTGAATTTGCTGGCACAGATTTGAGCAGCCAGATGTAATGCCAGGCTGGCTGGGAAGGGATTAGGATCTGGCCTAAGTTGCTGAATCCAATCCCATTCCCCTCCCAGGTCTGGTCCGCCCACCAGCCTGCCACCCCTCCATCCTCAAGACTTCCACACTTACACCAACCTCTCCAACTCCCCATACTGGTCACCCTCATCCAGTGTATACAGGTTTTGGGACAGGTTCAGCCAACTGCATAATAGTTGCAAACATGCTTTATGGTATGCTCGCAACACCCCTGGGCTAGCGCAAGGGACTTGCACCAGCCCACATGATTCTCTGCATTGCACAATTATGTATTTATATCCTATTCTTTTTACCAGATGCTTGGACTGGCATGGCATATGTGGAGCTATCTTATTTCATCCCAGATGGGAACTGAAAGACTAGTTTGGATGGTATTGCCAGATCAGACTACCGAAATTTGGAGTACGTACATGCAAATCTCTCCCACCATGTAATCACATGGGGAGAGCACATTTGAACTACCCCTCACCACACAATTTAAATTTAAATAGCACTGGTTGGGAAGGAGATGCATATGTCTTATTTCATGCAATGAGGGGCTAGTTAGAGGGATCATCCAAACTGGCTCAGTGATTTTTAAAAAAAATTATTCAGTAAACGCCACAGCTGAGAAGGGATCAGCACCCCCGTCTCTGGCACTACCCGTATAGGACTTACAGTGGTAGATCTCACAAACTTCCATTGCATGCCCTGGATAAGATTGGGCTGTTTGACACAGAAAGACAGGAATATACAGTATTAGTTAGAGTTGCATGCATCCTTTTGTTGACATTTGGCCTGCTTTAATAAATTACCTCCACTGACAAAATGCCATGTTGTATGTGGACAGTTTTTCTACCTAAATGCTCTTTCTTACACTGAAATTTGAATGACGAAGCCAACTAGCCTCTCCTTCACTCAGCATTTATGTGCCTAATTAAAAAGTGCCTAATTGTATTCCTACAGATATCTTACTTATCCCACCAAACTGGGCCACCTTAGAATGAAAAGATTTTCTGGAAGAGGTTCTGCTGAGTCCAAAACATTTAAGATATCATTTCAATTTTCCTTGACTTTATTTAATTAAAATTCTTGGTAGGGTTCAAACCTCAAGAGAGTTAATTGCTTTACTGGGCTTGCTGCCTGATAAGATTTTCCATGAAGGCAGACCTGAATCTGCCTGTGCTGTCTTCAATTTGGCTGTGCAAACCAAATGTCCAAGCCAGAGTTTGCAAGCTGACAAGAATCTGATGCAGAAACCTGTATGGGTACATAATAACTGAATACCAAATACAATAAAAGTTGTAGCTGCGGAAGTGTTGCAGAGATTTTATAGTAAAGCAATTCTAAAGGCAAGTCTATGGAAAAGCTTCTATGGGGTAGAGCTCACCATGCAACTTGTTAACACAATTCAAGCCAGCTGTGATGAGGAGCTCCAAATCCAACCTGCCCTGGGAAAGTTCTCATAGCCTTGGGTAGATCAGTCATGTATATCACCTTGCCAGGTAGGAAGGATTCAGTCTTGCATTAAGTGCAAATGAACAGGAAATGTGTGGTAAAATATCTGGTAAAATGCCCACCCCAATCAAATGGTTTCAAAAGGATGCTAGTCAGTTGTCTGTTCCAATTTGTCCTCAAACTTGCCCCGATTCTTTTCTACTAATCACTAGAATGTCATTTTTCTTTCCACAAGACATTCAAATAGAGCATCCTAACGTTGGTTTCTTTAAAAAAATCAAAAATCATTCAGACTAATTTTTGTTTGAAAAAAATCCCATGAAGATGCCCACATATAAGAATGTAAAATGAGTCCTGCTGGATCATGCCAAGTGCCTATCCAGTCCAGTTTACAACCTGCAATGGACTTTTCCTCCATAAATCCCTGTTTAACATATGCTAGCTTAGATGTCTTTAAAGACATATGCTAGCTTGGTTTACTAGCTGGCCATGGATTATGGCAGGGGTGCTCAACAGGTGGATCGCGATCTACCGGTAGATCACGAGGCAAAATGAGTAGATCGCGGAGTGCCGACCCCCCCCTTCAGGTGCCTCTGGGAGGAAACGCCGGGAGTAAGGCCCATTGTACTCAATGGGGCTTACTCCCAGGTAAGTGTGGCTAGGATTGCAGCTTCACAGCCTAATCCTAGGCATGTCTAGTCAGGAGTAAGTCCTGTTATACTCAGTGGGGCTCAAGGTACACCAACATACATTGTACACATAAATGTTATATGTTATGATGGCGCGAACATTGTAAAAAAAACTCTGGTAGATCTCCGGGCCTTGCTGGGTTTCAAAGTAGCTCTCGAGCCAAAAAAGTGTGAGCACCCCTGGATTATGGTCTCCACCAACCCTACTCCCCATAAGGACCTGCCACTATACAGTTCCCCTCACTAGAACTTGAAATGTTCTTGAAGGCTCCATCACATCAGAAGAGCTCAACAATGACAGTGTCTTCTGCAAAAGTTTGGTATCACTGTACTTTAAAAATGAAATATTTTGACTCGATTTAGTGATCACGATGTAGGTTCATCTCTTCAGTTATGTTCAGAAGGGGAGGAGGGAAAAGGAAGCAGTTGAGTGTTTGAGATTTCGGTATCAGTTGCTACACATGTGCACACTGCACAGGAACACTCTTACGGATATTCTGAGCAGAAATAAAAGCCACACCTGAACTGCATTAGTTTGTTGCTGGACTGGAGGAGCTGTTACAGTCTATTAGACCAATAATCTGCAAACCAAGACACATTTATTGTACATGGCAGATCATAATAGCACCAAAGAAACTATCATTACCTACTGCATTTAAAATCAACTTATTTTCTCTTTAATTGGTCCAAAATATGGGTTTCACAGATAAGGTGCATTAGTATTTCAAGACCACACCTACCACAACACCACAGCAAAATCAACACTGTTACTTTTTCAGTTTTCTAGTGCAGGGTCTGCAGTTTCCAAAGATTACCAAGGAACTTGACACAACTTTGCTAACTAGAAGGATTTATAGACCCATCATTCTCACTGTGGCACTACTACTGAACATGTGGGAATATGAAAAAAAAAACACTATCAATCTGGCCAAGGCTTTGGACAAACATGCCATAGGCATGTGAACTTTTAGTTGAAAAGTGGTATATAAATACTGTTAATAATAATAATAATAATAATAATAATAATAATAATAATAATAATAGGTTTCCATTTCTTCCATCTGGAAAAAGCAGCACATTTTAAATAAATAAGTTCCAAGACCTGTTTCCATCCTGCACCCACAAATTCACATGTATCAATAAGCTCCATTCAAGATTGCCACCCAGCAAAATCAGATGAAAGGGTTTGTTTAAAAGACACACCATTCTTTTATTTTTGGAAATAATGCTACCATAGGAAGACTCAGGCCATGCAGTGGCTGAACGCAAGTGATGCACTGAGACTGGAAGCAGAACAATTACACAACCTGTTCAAATCATAAATTGCCTTGAATCTGGTGAGAGTTTAATACAGGAGACGGTTATACAGCATAACATAAACTATCAGGTTTAGTGGACAGCTTGTCTATCCACGGAATTGTGGAAAGGAAACACTCTTAATTGATGTCAATATGAAAGGAGATTAAGAAGGAAGAAATCTAGGAGGTAGTTCAAGCACAGAATAACTTCTCCCCGTATGCATTCTTGCAAAGTTCTTCTGCTACAAATATCTTAATGGTAAGGCAGGTTCATGTGAGAGAAAATTATCCTTCAGATACCTCAGGCTGTTAGGTTTAAAAGGTTGAAAACAATATCTTGAACAGAGTCCAGAAACAGTAGTGGGAAGTCCTTTCAATACTGCCATAATATGCTCACAAGAATTAGTTCTAGTCATAAGAACATAAGAACAGCCCCACTGGATCAGGCCATAGGCCCATCTAGTCCAGCTTCCTGTATCTCACAGCAGCCCACCAAATGCCCCAGGGAGCATACCAGATAACAAGAGACCTGCAACCAGGTGCCCTAACAATCTGACTGCTGCATTATGTGCCAGGAGTACAAAGGCATCTTCAAGGGCATCCCCAAGCATATGTAACATGTAGTCTAGTCTGGATGTTCCAAGATATAGCTGTTAATCACCTCTTTCCAAGAAGCAGCACAGGTAACACACCAGCCAAAACAGAAAAAGATGCTATGAGGTACTAGTGCCACTTAAACAGCTAGTAACAAAGCTGGATCAAGCAGTGCTCCAGAATGTGAATGTGGGGGGGGGAGTGCGACCCCCATCCACAACAAGCCGAATACTATGCTCATGGGTTGATAAACATCATCACGCTGTACAATTAACCCCTGCTAATTGGGTAAGAGGCACTTTTTCAAGTGGGTGCTCCTCTTTTTTTAGCAGGGGGAGAGTAACTGGCCCACCTCACCCCAGCACTGTCTGTTCTAGTGGCTGTCTGCTGGTATTCATTGGCATCTTTTTAGATTGTGAGCCCTTTTGGGACAGGGAGCCATTTAGTTATTTGATTTTTCTCTGTAAACTGCTTTGTGAACTTTTAGTTGAAAAGTTGTATATAAATACTGTTAATAATAATAATAAGAACAAGAACAAAGGTGACAGGGGTGACTGCAACAACTACCATGGCATCTCTCTCCTTAGCGTTGTAGGAAAGCTGTTTGCCCGAGTTGTACTAAAGAGGCTCCAGGTACTTGCAGAGAGCGTCTATCCAGAATCGCAGTGCGGATTCCGAGCCAACAGGTCCACCACTGATATGGTATTCTCCCTTAGACAACTGCAGGAGAAATGCAGGGAACAACGACAGCCACTCTTTATAGCCTTCATAGATCTCACGAAGGCCTACGACCTGGTCAGCAGGGATGGCCTCTTCAAGATTCTCCCCAAGATTGGATGTCCACCCAGGCTCCTCAGCATCATCAGATCTTTCCACAAGGACATGAAGGGCACTGCTGTCTTCGATGGCTCCACATCAGACCCCTTTGACATCCAAAGCGGCGTGAAGCAGGGCTGTGTTCTTGCACCAACCTTGTTTGGGATTTTCTTCGCTGTCCTGCTGAAGCAGGCCTTTGGAACTGCAACAGAAGGCATCTATCTCCGGACCAGATCAGATGGAAAGCTTTTCAACCTCTCCAGACTGAGAGCAAAGTCCAAAGTCCAGCTGAAATGTCTGCGTGACTTCCTCTTTGCCGACGATGCAGCTGTCACTACCCACTCTGCCAAAGATCTCCAGCAGCTCATGGATCGTTTTAGCAAGGCCTGCCAAGATTTTGGACTGACAATCAGCCTGAAGAAAACACAGGTCATGGTTCAGGATGTGGACTCACCTCCCTGCATTACAATCTCTGAGCATAAACTGGAGGTTGTCCATGACTTTGTGTACCTTAGCTCAACGATCTCCGACACTCTTTCTCTCAATACCGAGCTAAACAAGCGCATCGGTAAAGCAGCTACCACGTTTTCCAGACTCACAAAGAGAGTCTGGTCCAACAAGAAGCTGACAGAACATACCAAGATCCAGGTCTACAGAGCTTGCGTCCTGAGTACACTTCTGTACTGCAGCGAGTCATGGACTCTTCGCTCACAACAGGAGAGGAAACTGAACGCTTTCCACATGTGCTGCCTCCGATGCATCCTCGGCATCACCTGGCAGGACAAAGTTCCAAACAACACAGACCTGGAACGAGCTGGAATCCCTAGCATGTATGCACTGCTGAAACAGAGACGCCTGCGTTGGCTTGGTCATGTCGTGAGAATGGATGATGGCCGCATCCCAAAGGATCTCCTCTATGGTGAACTCGTGCAAGGAAAGCGCCCTACAGGTAGACCACAGCTGCGATACAAGGACATCTGCAAGAGGGATCCGAAGGCCTTAGGAGTGGACCTCAACAGGTGGGAAACCCTGGCCTCTGAGCGGCTTGGAGGCAGGCTGTGCAGCATGGCCTTTCCCAGTTTGAAGAGACACTTTGCCAACGGACTGAGGCAGAGAGGCAAAGAAGGAAGGCCCATAGCCAGGGAGACAGACCAGGGACAGACTGCACTTGCTCCCGGTGTTGAAGGGACTGTCACTCCCGAATCGGCCTTTTCAGCCACACTAGATGCTGTTCCAGAACCACCATTCAGAGCACGATACCATAGTCTTTCGAGACTGAAGGTTGCAACAACATGGGTTGATAAACAATTCATCAACAGCACCTCTATCTTATCTTGATTCAGGTCAGTTTATTAGCCCCCCCGTCAAGCCTATTACCAACTCCAAATACTTTTCAGCACATCTATGGCTTTACCTGGTCTCATGTAAGGGAGAGACAGAGTTGGATGTCACCAGCATATTGAGGGCACTCACCTCTAAAATCCCTGATGATCTCTCCCAGCAGTTTCATGTAACCAGCATGGGGAACAATAATAAAATATTTTGCCAGGTAGCAACTATTGCCCAGAACACCTGTGCCGGGCTTAGGCTAGAACATCGACTGCTCTCTTTCTGGATTAGTCAGACCTGCCTATGGTTATCCATGTATTACACTGAGACTGATTACTGTAGCATGCTCTACATGGGGCTGGCAACCATTGACCAACTTCCCTTGAAAGACTGGGGACACAATCCTAACCCCTTATGTCAGCTCTTTCCAGCACTGGCATAGTGGTGCCAATGGGACATGTGCTGCATCCTGCACTTGGGTGTCAGTCACTCTTGGAGGCCTCCTCAAAGTCAGGGAATGTTTGTTCCCTTACCTCAGAGCTGCATTGCCCTGATGTCAGTGCTGGAAAGCACTGCTGGAGAGCACTGACATAAGGGGTTAGGATTGTGACCTCGGTCTTCTTGGTGAGGTCTTAGCTCAATTCAAGAGGTTAACTCTGACAGAGGACACAGTGGGGCTATGGGCATCCTGTTTCTTTCTCATCCCATGTGGGGGGGGGGAGTCCATATCATAGGGCATGATATATCACCTATATTTGCAGCACAGTGAGTCTAGAAGCCAGATGCAGATGCTCAAAAAAAGGGGTTTATTGAGGCGAGGGGGTTCAGCAAATAAAAGCAATTTTTTTCAAGTCTATAGCCTCCTCTCTCCCCTGTTGTTACTGTCACACAGATGGAAGGGAAAAGCAAGGGCTCTCCTTGTTAAAAGGATGCTCTTTGGCCCCAGGCATTGCTTTTTAATAGACACACTACCCTGAAGTTCTCTGCCTATCCCCAGGGGCCAGGGTCTCAGTAGGAACCTAGTAAGCTTGCCTCCCCCCAGGCAGAACATCAAAAATGTTGAGTATCCCCACTTCTCTGTGTCCCCTCTTCCCAGCTTCTTCACTCCTCTCCAGCCCGCCTTCTGTCACCTTCCTTTTATAGCTTCTCTCTCATCCTCTCACTCTTGGAGGGCATTCTCCCTCCCTCCCTGCCGTTGGTTTCACCCTTCCGTCCCAGGCTCTCTACCCCTTGTACCCTCCTTGCTTCTTTTTCCTCTGGCCTTTTCCCCTTCTGTTACCTTCCAACCTTTCTCCATTCGCCTCTCCTTTTCTCCTGCCATCCTACCCTCTCCAAGCCTCTCTCACCCTTTTACAGTTTCATGCATTTGGTTCCTGTCCCAATCTTAGCTGTTAACTGCCCAGCTTCACAGGAGGCTTCCCGGCTTGGTGATGACATCATTGCTGAATGTAATACCCGGAAACCTTGCCTGGCCACAGATCTGGGCAGCTTCATGTCACTACAGAGGTCACAGAGGGGTCTATAGCCTTGACATGGAGCAACTCTAATGACCTGCTGCGGCCTGCATCTTTTAGAAAACTGTAAAACCTTACATTTTGGACAGTACTTTGCTGTGATTTGTGATGGTATAGATTTTTCAATTGCCACTGAAAAGCAGAGAGCACGGCAACCTGGGTTGCTTCTACACGAAGAGCTTTTTGTATTTCTGAGGTATCACTATTCCATTATCAGGTGTCAGTGGAATTGAAACAAAAGTTCCATACTGCACTTAATACAGTGGCATATAAGCCCAGTCTAGCAAGGACTGTCCCCAAGGGCTAGGATAAAAAGTAAGTCCCGTTCAATTCAATGACAGGACTGAGACTGCAGCCTTCACCTGGGAAGAGAGAAAAGGGAAAGGTAGATTATCTCAATGAAGAACAAAGAGCAAAGCTGGCCTGGGAGCGATGTCCACTCCTTTGGTTCCCCAGTGCAGATCTGATTGGCAGTGAAGGCGACAGAAAGGGACAGAGGAAATTCCAATTCATTTTTGGATGCTCATCTCAGAAGGTCAGCAGATCCCAGTGAAGGGAATGAAACTACTTCAGAAGTAGGCAAGTGCTGGAGGCAACCCCTGCTTCAAAACCTCTTTGCTTTCAATACATGCTGCTTTCCCTGTTTGCCAAGTATTTCGTCAGGGTTGCTGTTGCTTAATGGATCAGGAGTTGCTTCACATCAACACACAGAAGTTAGACCTCCACAGCCCAATCCAGCTTATCAAGGCTGAGAAGGGAGGGGTGAAATCTCCCTCACTCATACTAAGATACTTCAGGCAGTCTGCATCTCAGATCCACAAGTACCTTGTCCTTTCCCTTCCACTTCAAGAGCACAAGACTAAAAATGAAAAACATTAATTTGGAACAATATTCAAACTTCAACAAAACAAAGAAGTAGAACCAGTTGCATACGTAATGGACCGTGGCACAATGCTCTATACCTATTCTTTCATGTCTTCCCTCAAAAGTCAGAATACATGAGGTTCCAAAAGAAAATTCAGAACAGGTTAAAAACAGGATAACCACACTTTCTATTCAATGTCATCTGAAAACTCTGTTAAAAGGACGTGACCGAAAGATAGCAGAGTAAAGGCCTAGTGTTGACGCAGACCGGATTGCTAATGTGAAGGAGTTCCACATATAGGGTGCTGCCACAGAGAAGGCCCCAGAGGCTGTCGACCAGACTTTCATTGGTAGTAGAACCCATAAGAGGGCTTGCCTCAGGGAACATGCTATTTCTTAAAAGGGAGTACCAAATGAAGGAAGGTACTAAATGGAGAGAGAGGTGGCACTACATTGGGTGGAAGGAATTTCAGGCACGGAAGGCTTCAAGGGAGAATGAACAGAAAAGGCAAGGAGGGCGAGGGTCACAAAGCAGGAAGAGGAGGTCAACAAGTAGGGATAAAATGGGATTCAAGGGCAGAGAAGCAGAGCAATATTGCTTTTGTTTTTCTGCTGAAAGGACACTGATATCCAACTAGATTTGTTGCTATTAAATTCTTTGCACAGGTTCCAGCTTCAATTCATCCTTACTCAACATGGGTGACCAAAACTAGGTGCAGACCAAAACATGCGACCTTGCCATAGTATATGGTAGTGTATCCCTAACTCACCTATTTGCCAAATTCCCCTCTTCCCCTCCCATCTAGTTGCCATCATAAGCTAAGAAAGCTTACATCTTCTCTGCCACCAGATACATCAATTGATGGTTCACAAGTGATCAATCGATGCGTTCTAGCATTGGATACATCCCACTTCTTTTGTAAACAGTCACACTAATTCCTGTTTGTTTGTTTTTTGGCGAAAGAATGGTTAACCAGCAATGTGGCCCACATATTTCACTTGATTAAATTACCAAATTTTAATCAAGCCGTAGGGCTGTTTTCTTCAATGCTTTACTTGCAAGGGAAATAAATCTGTTTTCAAAAGCTATGTTAGAGGTATGTGAAAATTGTGTTATTTATTTTATTCAGAAGTAAGCCCACTGTGTTCAGTAAGACTTAAGTTGGCAACCTATCTTATTCATCAGAAACAAACACCTCTAGCTATGGCAGAGCCTTGGATTTTGTATTTAACACCCCATATGACATATGACTAGGCAGGAAAGCATTACAAAAATTGGAATTTCTTTGGTTTTGGTCACAAACGACTAACTGGTATCTTGCTGGCAAACAGGCTAGTAAACACGTTTATGAGCTAGTAACCTTGGCCAACTTGATTGCAAGCCTGCCTTATTACAGTGTGTCCGGGCAACCCAGGATAGTTGGGTTGGGATCATTCAGGGCACGTGGGCAGAGAACAGATCAACACATCCAACCAAATACAGAGAGAGAAGGTAGAGCAAGGCACCAGCTGTGGGTCAGGAATGGGGTACTGTAGAGTTTACACATTTTCAAATAGCACACAGATTCTCAGGCAGTGAGAACATCGTCAGAAGTTGAAAATCTATTCATGAGTTGTGCTTCACAGGACAAAAAGGCTCTAACAACCTTTCTGTACAGGTGGATGTGAGCAGTCAGTCCCTGGCTTTGAATTATTCCACAGATTCTGCCAGGTTGTGTGGCTCATAAGGGAAGTTCCTAAGATCATCAAATGGGCTACAAGCAGATCTTCCACCAAGCTCTACAAGCGTAAGTGACACATTCAAACCCTGAAGGCTCCAACATCTACAACTAAAGAATCTCAGGTAGCCAGGCCAGAAAAAGATGTCCACCTGAGGCACAGTTGGCGCCTTGCTCAGTCAAGAGAAAAACAACACTACATGAGCAGACAAATCAATGGTCTGCATGTAAGGTGACTTAATGTGTTTATTTGGTCTACTTGTACAATAAATCTGCTATAAATGTTTTTATGTAACACAATCAAAACAATGTGTTATGCTCCTCAGAAATCTGTTTGCCTTACACAGCAACATTATAATCTGAAACAATATGCTTCTGGGCAAAAAAATTATTAAAAAATCCATAGGCTGCATGCAACACCCACCACTATTCTGAGGGAGAGGGAAGGTAGCAAGCAGCATTCGGAGCGGCTGTTTCTTTCACAGACTGCTCTCTTTCAGTGAGCTGCAGGAACAGCTACGCTATCAAAGAGGAGGAGATGCTGTCTTGCCTGTTGGGTCTCTGGAAAAGTGAGCAGGCGGCGTGCTGATCCTGCTTCCAGAGGAGCAGGGAGAACAGGCCAGGACAGTGCTTCTCAATATTCTTACTGCTGCATCAGCCCCAGAATGCATCCTTTCCACAGTACACAACCCACCAAAAGTCAATGACGATGAGAGTGTCAACTGCGGTAGAAGGTTTAAGGTGCCTGCAAAGAAGTGTGACAAATACACGTGTCTGTTTCACTAAGTGTGTACTTGGCATGCTCTTGCCACCAGTCAGGACTCCTGTATGCACATGTAGTGGGTAAACGTGTCATGAACAGAACACCATTTCTCCAAATGGAAGTGATACCCATTTAACAAAACTGTCCTTGTCGGAAGTAGACCTAAAATTACGACACTTTCTTTATTTTAACCTAAATTTTCCCAGCAGCTTATTCTAAATTTACACTTTTCAATAACAAATGGAAACAGGACAAAATTCTTAAGGTCAATGCTGACGGATCCAAATTCTCACTCTTCCTCATCCCTGATACACAATGTTTTACCAGCAATTCTAATGCACTGTAGTAGACACTCTGCCTGTACTGAATAAATAGAAGAGATTCAGCTGCAGCAGGGGTGACAGTGGGAGGAGGAGAGGGAAAAGGCCTTATCTCATGAATATTCAGCTGAAACTCCAGGCCCCCAGCTAATCCTTAAAATTCTTCACTCCAGGGGGATCACCAGAGTTCAAAATAGAAAAGGACATATATTATGGATTAATAGACAGAAACCGCCCCTTCTGCTAGGACAGGACAGAGGCTCAAAGTGTGGGTTTGGTTCTTTATTTTGTTACTCAAATGCTAACATCTGACACCTTGCTCTTCTCTAATATTCTCTGTGGATTTAAGTACCCTTGCAGATTAGTTGACAGTGCCCTTGACGTTTCAGCTGAGTGTCAGGTATTTGTAAATCTGAACAGATTATAGTTATTAGAACATTTTATACTGCAGCAATGAAGAACCTGCTCAATAATTTCTATTTAGTAGAAACTAGAGCTGAAATCAGGCATACTGATACTTTTACCTATCTGTCCAACAATTTCTGCAAGTCTTTATAAAAAAAACTGGTAACTAAATCCAACTGGACATTCCCAATTCCTTGGGAGCAGACTCAAACTACTCATCAGCACTATCCAGCAGAGGGTTGATTGCTCACACAAGTCATAAAATGGACTCAAACACCTCTAAATGTGTTTGGGATGATAAATGAAAGCATTCTACATATATGTAAAGACTGCCTTTGGCTCAGGGCCAATTCAAGACTTCCTGGCATCTAAGGTAGCAAGCCAAATGCTGCCCTCACTTATGACAACCCCTGCTACTCCTACTCCCTGGATTGAAATAGGAAGCCATAAGCCACCACTCTCCTCTCCTCCATATTTCCTCTTCAGCTCTGTCCTACTCTTGCTTGGTCAAGTGGGAAGAGAAGGAGCGATGGAAGGGAGTGGGGGGACACCCACCTCCATCCACCCAATTTGCTGCCGAAGGTGACCACTTCAGTTGGTCTTGTATTTTCGTAGGGTCAAATCTAATTCGCATTATTTGAATATGTGATGATCTTCAGGTTTGAAGTTAGTTGGGAGCTTTAGTTTAATAGCTAATTTTTTTAAAAAAAAATTAATCTGTTTGGTTTAGCTGTTCCTCTCAAAACAGCCAAACAACTTCTTCATTTCTAATGGCCCAAGTGATGGTCACATGCCTCCTCTGCTGGTGCTGTCTGCCATAAAAGGTGCTCCGGCTGCATGCAAAGATACACGCAGCTGGAGTGCCAATGGGAACGTTGGCGCTTTCCCACGTGCTCCAGAGCAACCAATGACAACGCCAATGGAGATATTACGAACCACCTCTTTTTCCCCCCAACACACGTTCAGTTCAAACTAACTCCATCGTGGTTTAACTCCATTTTGGATTTCTGGATTGGCAATTCTGGGAGTCAAGCAGGGAACTTTGTCCAGCAAAGGGGAGGTTACACTGAAAGGAGATATGCTAATTCAGGGCCATTAAAGGGTGATGGCTTTGGAATGTCTGCAGGTCTCCTTTCACCTCAGGAGCTTGTAAATTTTGGGTGCTCCATCCTGAGAAAATGGCTGTGCATCATGAATTCTGCATTTTAAATTAAATTTCAGACTGTCCAGCAGCCAGGCCACTTGGGCAGCCTTTTCAGTCTCTGAGCCAAGAGGTATCTCCCATTAATAATCTAAGCCTTGGGTGGCACTCATCTCACTATGCCTATTGTCCCACAGGAACCTCTCTGATGGGAGAACCATCAAGCCTTGTGTGCGCCTCCTGGAAGGGCAGAAAACTCAGGCTGCGAAGCTAAAGAGAAGTTAAAATTCCTTTGTAAAAAGCCCTATAACTAGGTCCTGCTCTAGAAGCAGAACTTCTGACACTCCTAAACCATCTGGGAATATCCTTTCTGTGTGTCTTTGGAGCTTCTTTTTCCTCCATTTTGCAGGGTGTCAAAAAGTTGCATTTTGGAGGGCTTCTTTTTTCCTTCACTTTTTAAAGCCATCTCTTCCCCAGCAAAGATGCCCATGCTGTGCTTTTGAGGTTTTTCCTCCATTTTAGGTCACTTCTCCATTCCTTAGTAAGCGTTTGCTCTGCTGAGCAAGTTTTCCCATCTTGCCAAGGAGCACTTTTTTGCTCTATTTTTCTCCTCTGGATCCTGGAACTTTGCAGCCCTGCCCTTGCTGCTCAGAAAGCACTGCATACCCCAAAACCTAACCAGCAGAATAGGACTGGAAACCCACCCACCCCTTTCCTTTGTGATCCTCAGTCAAAACAGTTTGTTTTTTCCTCCCCATCCCAAAGCTTCATTCACCTTCTCCAACTAACTCCTGCTGTCCAACCTCAGCTGTTGACAAGTTATTTCTTCTACCATTTAAAGTTCTGTGGCTGATCTTCTAAGAAAAGTAAATGTGCCTCTTATTGGTTATATTTCTTTGATAAGCGCTATCTCAGCCTCATGGTTACTAGTTAGCCTAATTTTAAGGCACTCCAAGTTTGTTTGCACCACTGATCCATATCAATGAACCCAAAACTGTCATACTGCTAAATTTGACCTCTGGCCACGCTAATTCCCCCGATTTCAGTTATGTGTATGTGCATGACACATGTAGGACACATGCGTGCACATGAATGAGTAGTGTTGGCAACAATAAGGTGGAGGAGAAGCAGTAGGGGATGGGGGAGGATGAAATGACATGGGAGCGGAGGAGGGCAGAATGGAGTGGCAGCAGGGAATGGTGTATCGCAGGGGTGCTCCAATACGTCGATCACGATCGACTGGTCGATCGCGAGGCAAAAGGAGTCGATCGCAGGCTTCTCTCCCGTCCACGCATTCCTGGGAGTGAGCCCCTTTGACTCTACTGGGGCTGACTCATGAGTAGACCTGGAGAGGAGCCGCTGGCAGGCTTCTCTCCCGTCATCCACACATCCCTGGGAGTGAGCCCCGTTGACTCTACTGGGGCTGACTTACCTTTCCCCTGTTTTTGCACTGGTATGTATGGCAATCTGCCCCCCCCCAACTTCCATCTGTTGGTTCTGTGTGCAAGGGGTTTTGCACTGGTCTTGCTGTGATGTCTATATAGAGATTTTCCCTCCCCCACACCTCTCCCCTGTTTTTGCACTGGTCTGTATAGAGATCTGCCCCCTCCCCCAACTTCCATCCCTTGGTTCTGTGTGCAAGGGGTTTTGCACTGGTCTTGCTGTGATGTCTATATGATGTGATCTATATGATGAGATATGTGTCTATATGCTGTGATCTTCCCTCCCCCACACCTTTCCCCTGTTTTTGCACTGGTATGTATGGAGATCTCCCCCCCCCCCAACTTCCATCTGTTCATTCTGTGTGCAAGGGGTTTTGCACTGGTCTTGCTGTGATTTCTATATAGAGATCTTCCCTCCCCCACACCTTTCCCCTGTTTTTGCACTGGACTGTATAGAGATCTACTCCCCCCCCCCCACTTGTATTGGAATCGAGGAAGATCTGGTGAGGAGGTAGATGTGGTGTCAGTAGTGGCCCCTTAAGGGTAAGGCCTGGGCATCCAGCAGAGTGTGCTGCACAGCTGCAGCCACTTGAAGGCAATAGGTCCCTCAGGGATATAAGAGCACCTGAGGCAGGAAGGGCTCCACTTATTTATGTGAGTCAGCCTTTTCCTACATGAAGATCATTAAGTTCCACCATGACTGATGAACATTTGGAAGTGTGCTTGAGGCTGGCTGTCAGCAGCTACTGTCCGGACAATGCATCCTTGGCTGATTCACTTCAGTGCAAGCCATCAAAGTAAACTCAAGTAATTACAAAAATGTTTATAGTTAATTATGTTGTGTTGTGCAATAGTGGCTCATGCGGTTATGCAAGGTACACCAACATACACTGTACACATAAATGTTATATGTTATGATGGTGTGAACATTGTAAAAAAACTCTGGTAGATCTCTAGGCCTTGCTGGGTTTCAAAGTAGCTCTCGAGCCGAAAAAGTGTGAGCATCCCTGGTGTATCGGGTACAGAAGGGGGATAGGTCCAGCAGCAGACCACCACTACCCCCTCCCCTGGAGATGTGGAGGCTTACTCCAGAGTAAAGGAGCATCAGCTGACAAATTCAGTAACACTGAATGGGAGATGGTTGCTTTGTGATTTCTAGAACCAAGTAATCAGAGTGACTGTTTTGTTAAGCACCATTATTGCTGGACCGGTAGATGGCAATTAGGTTTTTTGACAAGTGTGTGCCCTTGTTAGGCTTAAGAAGAATTTAGGACCTCACTCCCCCCCCCCCTCACAACTGGTTTCAAGCACAGCAAGGGTAAGTTTCATAAGATCTTTTGATCATTTGTATGACAGCCCATATGAGTAAAAATGCTGCCTACCACACTTTCGATGAATGTCCTTTCTGAACTGAAGGTCCTCTTATGTGGGTGAGCTGCTCAGGCTCTCTTCCTCACCTGCTTGTATGTGTATGGCAGAGCTGAAACAAAACGTAGAAATCTGAAATGTAGCAAAAATTCTAGGATTTACATCTTTAAAATTCCAGGCTTTAATTCTGGAATAGTTTGCAAAATACATCTGCAAAATGTAAAGATGCAAATGTAAGATGCAAAATGCATCTTAAAAGTCTGACATGTTAAGGCCACCTATAAGGTTAAATATCAAGTTGCTAATGTTTTGGTTTTCCTAAAATCTTCAAATGTCTAAAAATGATAGTTTAAAAAAATGAATTCAAGATTAGCACATTTGGAATTCTATAAGCAAAACTGAGCTTGGAGAAAATAAAATACATTTGAAGATTCTTCCCCCAAATTTAGTGATACTCTAATGCCAAAGTTCATGCTATCTCCTCCCAAGGAACTGGAATGGTCTCTTCCACCCTACTTTAGAGAATGAAAAAAGGACAGGGTGTTTTCAAGGGAGGCTCCCTTGTTTGTTATGTGACCTAAAATTGTCATTATGTAATCAACACTATACCACCACCTACTGACAATTTATAAGTATTGCAAGCTTTACACTACAGCATTGCCCTACACCAGTGGTTCCGAAACCCAGGTCTGTGATGCCTGGTCAAGCTCCAGACGCAGAACTGCCGATGACGTATGATGCGCTGACATGATGACATCAGCGACACTTAATAATAATAATAATAATAATAATAATAATATATAAATACTGTTAATACTTCCAGTAGCACCAGGAAAAGGACTTGAAAAATAGCAAAACACAGTATAGGGAGGGTGGGTTGCCTCTTCTGCAGTTCCTCAGAGAGCCTAGCCCGCCACTCCAGACCACCACAAGGTGCTCCATCACATCACATTTGCACTGCTGAGCAGCTTGGCAAGCAAGGATCCCACAATGTCAAGTTTGGGAACCTCTGCCCTACACCAAGACCCCTACTTAAGTACTGGTACTCATATCAAAACGTCCGGTTCTTGACAGCCAAGTCTATCATACCTCACAAAGGCATCAACATTGTTGCCCATAATTCAGCCATAACTCATTGCAGACAGGTTGGTAGACAGCATCTTTATGAAGCCAGACATTTAAAGAGAATCAAGATCATTAGCTAACATTGGCTTCTGGATATATCTCAGTGTTGGCCTGGCTGAACCTTCATAACCAGACCTTCATGCCTCAAATCTGGAGGCAACTTTTTTTGCTAATACATACCTATGAACACAATCCCTACTCAACAGACCACGGGAGAATCTAACCATCATCTTCAGATACCAGCTCTCTCATCTTGGTGCATATTGCCTTAGGGTCGCTGCTGCTGCTGCAGTACGAACTACTGTAGTGGAGAAGCAAGAAGGCAACTCTCCCCTCTAATATGCAACCTGAAGCACATGCAAAAAGCTACATGAAGGAGTCTATACAATTTCTCCTCCTGTCCAAGGGAAAGAAATCACATGAGCTGGTACTACTTTGACAAAATCTCACCTCACACATTCTTAAGAGGGAAGACAGAGGGCAACTACATCTGCCATCGATGTATGAACTGTGTCTTCTGCTCTACCACCAGGGTTTCCTCCCCTGTCTATCTGCATTTTCTCCCCCTCCCACTTCCTCTATGATGCAAGTGGTGTTCATGTCATGATTTCACTGACACAAGAGCAATACATTAGAAGAGGCCTCTTTCCATATATCACCACTGTCACCATCCCATGCACACCCATTAACAAGTGAAAGCTTGCTTCAGGTTCCATCCTTGAGGATTAGTACTTGGCTTGTTGGAGAAGAATCGTTTACCTGTGGTCCCTGTATTATGGAGTGGCCTTTTAATCCATATTTAACAATGCACAGTCCTTTGAGTATTCAGGAAAATTTGCACAGCCTTTATGGAGATACTCAGTCCTCCTTTTTACACTATAGCTACTTATGGCTTTCAATAATAAAACTTATTTAATCACATCAGAAGCAGAAAAGCAGCCCAGGATGCTGTTGGGCCATCACATGACAAAAGAGTAAAAGGATTATTGGAGAATAGGGAGATTGCAGAGAAGATTGACAAAAATTTTTGTGCTGGGCTTCATGAAGATGATATTAGACAGATACCCATGCCTGAACTGCTTTTTTCAAAGGGAGTGTTAGTAATAGCTTTGATCATTATGGAGATCCTGTCCTAAAAAGCCAAGCGCTATCTGAATCAACACTATGAGAGATCTCATTGAAAGAAACTAGTGGCGATTGGCCACTGCTCTCATTGGCTACAACAGCTGTCAATCAAACCAGAAGGAAGCACTGTAAACCTTTGAGCACTGAACCAGAACAGCTCAAAAGGAAGCTACATTATCAGATATAAAATCCTAGCCACTGATAGGCTTGAAATCGGTAGTGACTGTGCAGGAAACAGATTTAGGGGTCATTGTGGTTGCTGCAATTAAAACACTGGCTCCATGTGCTGGAACAGTGCAGAAAGCAAATTCCATGCTTAGCATTGTTCAGAAAGGGACTGAAAATAAAACAGCCAGCACTATAATGCCCTTTTAGGAACCCATGATGCAAGAATACGAAGTGTAGTTCTAGTCACCCCATTTCAGAAAGGATGTAGAAAGGGGCAACAAACATGATCAAGCACTGGAGCATCTTCCCAAAACAAAAGGTTCTGAGCTTTCAGGGTTTCCATTTCGCTTTTCCAAACAGCACAAAACAACTTATTTGCTGGTTGAGCAAATTCACCACCTCCCTTTCAACCTTCCTCACTTGTCAAACTGAAAAAAACAGAGTTGGTTTGCCTTAATCTTTACCTGAGGTCATATTAGCTTATCTTTTCTTTAATGCTCCAGTTACCCCTCCCCAAAGCTTTTCCAAACAACACACAGACAATCCTGCTGAATTGACTGAATGCCATCATGCATGAAAGCCTTGAGAACTTAGAGGGATTCTGAATCACAGAGCACTGTGCTTGAAAAATGCAACAGGGCAAAACTGCAAAAACACAGAACTTCATGAAATCCATCAAAGCAGTGTAAGGACAGCAGAAGTATTTGCAGACAACTTCTCTTCACCAGACTTGTTACAAATAATTTTCAGGTCTTATTAACAAATCAAAGACTATGCAAGAAGGTGAACCAAACATCAAATACAAGCTACACCTATGCCTCACACCTTCCAGCTCAGAAGAGACCAACCATTCACTTTGATTTTAAATAGATAATGATAAAACTGCATCTTTAAAAGGAGGCAGAGCAAAGTAGGATTAGGGCACATTTTTCCCCTTGATGCATTCAGATCTTGGATCAGTTACCTCTTAAGATGTTTTAACCACTCATTTGTTTGCACAGCAAGGATGGCTAAAGGATGAAAACAGTGTGAATCTTTTCCACTCTTCCAAAGCAAATGGGTTATTCTAGAATCTGCTGGTGACTTACAGAATAGTCTAGGTTAATTATTGCCAAACTGAAGACTGGGACTAATATACTGCAAATAGACACCAGAGGAGGAAGAGGAAAATACAATTGACCCACAAGCCCTTACTATGTGTTCCTGGCGTGTTCAAAACAAGTAGTAGACATATTACTTCAGCACTTTCCCCGGAGTAAAAGGAAAGCTGTGGCTCACCCTTCTAAAGCAGCCACTTTCAACCACTGTGCTGTGGCACTGTGGTGCAGATGGTCTGAGGTATGCCATGAGAGTTTGAAGGAAGATCATTTTTAGTAGAGCCACTGGGGGATGCAAGCCCCTGCTTTCAGTGCAGTATGCCTTGTCAATTGTAAAACAGCTGATGGTGTGCCTTGACAATTTTAGTGCTGTGTCAAGGAGCAGCAAGATGAAAAAGGTTGAAAATCTTTGTTCTAATACATGCCATGATTGATGTCAAGAGTTTTCAGAACCAGAGGACTGCATAGCCCAGCATTCACTTGTGTATTTGCCCAGGTTGTTACTGATACCTTCCCAAAGAAGTTTGACAAGTCTGTCTAAAAGTCAGTGGTGGGAGCTGAAGGGACTCTTAACAGCAGCTTAGGAAGGACACACTAGCACAGGGGCTGTTCAAGCAAGCACAACCTTGTGTAGTCACAACCACTACATCAGTGGTTCTTACACTGTGGCATGGTTTCTTGTGTACTTCTGGGTTGCCCCTGAAGCTGGCATGAAAATAACTGAGGAAAATGCTGAATAGACAGAGATTTCTTAAATTTTTCAATACAAGCTGAATAGGCAAGCTGTCTTTCAGCTTAATTTTTAAATTTAAACAGAAGAGCAGCTTGTCTCCTCAGCGGGGCATGTGGCTGCAGATAAAACTTTGAAGAATGGGAGGGTGATAAATGGAACTAATTGAGAGAATCAGATTTCAAAATAGGAAGCAGTTGGAAAGGGGCCTTCTCAACATTCTCCCACTGGAAAGCTACAAAACATTCTTCCACTGGGAAGCAAGATGGTTGTAAAAAACAATTCAATACAACAACCTTAAAATCCAATGATCAGAACTCTAAACTTTGACCGTAACATACATCCCTTTTTCCCCCCAAACGTCTGCTAGTTGTTTGCACAGTCTCTTCCCACAGAGAACACCCAGATATGCTCTGCCAGGGACCAGAACAAATGAGATAAACTTTTGAAGTGCTGACTCATAAAACAGCACGTCTAAAATCAAAATCTTTCAAAACAGGAATACAAGCATCATCAATGGGAATCGCCTCCATCGAAGAATTATTTTGAAATACCACCCAGAAAGACCAGTGTACAAGTCAGTAAGGTTGCAATCTTATGAGCACTCACCTGAAAGCAAGTTTCGCTGAATTTATTCGGACTTCTGAAAAAACCACACCCAGGATTGCATTTGTAACATAGGGTCACAGAGAGTGAGGCAGAAATCTAAGCCAAAGAATTTGAGCAGCTCAGCAAGGAGTGTGAGCCAGTGGACAATTATTCAGTAATTCAGTGTAGAGGTAGGCTCTGGAGGCTAAGCTGCTGCCTTGCCTGAAAAAGCTAAACAGGATCAGTTCTGGTCTCATCTTGGATAGGTGACCAGAAGCCACTGGCAAGAGATGAAGGAAGAGTCAACAGGCAAGAAATTGAAAGTCCAAGTCTATCTCAACACTGAATGCCTCAGTTCTGTCGCTTTAATGGGTGTCACCTTGTGTATATTGCTTGTCTTACCTGCAGAACTTCCACTAGCTACACATTATCACCATCCTATACAACCACGAGACTAAGGGCCCAATCCTATCCAATTTTCCAGCACCAATGCAGCCGCAAGGTAAGGAAACAAACATCCCCTCATCTTGAGGAGGCCTCCATGACTGCCTCCTCACTGCAGGATGCAGCGCATGCCCCACTGGAAGGGCTGCACCAGCATTGGATAATTGGATAGGATTGGGCCCCAAGATAAAACTCTTGAGACTTGAGAATGGCTCCCTCTCTTGAGACTTTTCGGCAAGGCCTGAAGACCCTTCTGTTTAAACAAGCCTTCTGAGTTCATGGCCTTTTTAACATCTTTTCTACATCTTTTAGTATTTTTTACTGGCCTGATTCCTTACGATCTGCTGCTATATGCTCTTTTTTACCTGACTTTTTATCTGACTACTGTTTTTATTATATCTGTTAATGTGTTATGTTTTTATCTGCTTGCTAAATCATGTTTTAATCTGTTTTTAACCATTGTAAGCTGCCCTGCGTCCCTTTGGGGAGAAGGGCGGGGTATAAATAAAGTTATTATTATTTTTAACTCCATTGCCACCTTGCAACTGAAAAAAGCACACAGGGCCAGAAAGTTTAAAGCAGCCTTCCAGGTAAATGCACAAACGTTGCTAGCCTATAACATCATTTACCAGCCCACCTGCCCCCAGGTATCCATATTAGTCAGTTGTAGTCCATGAGAACTGAAGAATAAACATTAGAACAGCACCTCTGCCCAGACACCTGGAGGTGACCAGGTGTGGAGTCATTTTTCAATCTTGATTTAGTGGCTTCTGTGAAATTTCTTTTAAGCCAAGTGAATCAATAAAGGTAAATTGGCCGTTACACAGATGCTTCAAAGCACATGTTTTGCCTGATTTGAACATCAGGACACTGACATTGAATGCGCATGTAAAACAGTCAGGCCTAGCATTAAGGTACAACTCTATTCTGTAATTGTGAGGCACACAAACATAAATAGCAATAGTGCAGGAAACTTTTCCTGAGGAGCCAAACTATGAGCCTGTTTTGATAAGGCTTTGCATTCCTTTGATTCTCAGATAGCTGAAGCCAGAGGGCAACCAGACTGTATACCCAGGGCCAGCAGCATTAGCTGTTGCAGTCATTCCTAGAAGTCACAGTAATCAGGTCAACAGTTTCCAAGAGGAAAATGCAACAGGATGATCCTATTCTTCCCAAAACAAGCCCACCACTCCAGATGTGACATGATGGATGGACTGGAAAATACATTCCCATTATCAGACTAAGGCTGCAATCCTAACCACACTTTCTTGAGAGTAAGTCCCACTGAACAAAATAGGACTTACTTCTGAGTAGACCTGGTTAGGACTGTGCCCTCAGAGCCCAATTCTAGGTATGTCTGCTCAGAAGTAAATCCAATTATAGTCAATGGGGCTTACTCCCAGGTACGTGTGGATAGGATTGGATTCCAATTTAAAAAACCAATACCAAAAGGCTGTAAATCCTTGTTTGGAATCAGCTTTGTCCTCCACTAGTGGCGAGCTTGGTGGGAAAGGAAACATAGAAATAGGCCTCTAAACCCTCAAAAAGAAATCCACAGTGCTAAGAGGAAAATGAGTGTGAGTAAGCTTTGACTGTCTAACAATATCTCCCCATATTTTGGATGAGAAGTCGAACAAGCAAGATAATACACTACTGACTGACAGAGCTAAACCAAGTGGAGCTTCTTCACTTGGAAAACATCTGCAAATCTTTGGGTTCATGCTCAAAACTGCCTTCAAACATCCTTGCTTCATCACAATCCTTTCACACAATTGCCTCAGTCCGTGAGAGCTGCAGGATTATTTGGCACTCAGATCACATGAAGCCAAGAGCATTACCGGTCAGTGGATGTGATTTTTTACAGCTCATGCTAGCCTTTGGCCCTGCTGTCACAGGCTGAGGCAGTTCCACCGCCACCTACGGACAAGCACAGAAGCCTGCGCCCAACACGTTTTGGCAGTCAATCACAACTCTTCCGAAAAGGTGCGGAAAACATCACAACTTTCTCCACTTCTGACAACTGCCTGAGCGGGTGGTTCCACAGCAAAAAGTGAGCATTTATGTACAAGTGGGACCTCAGTATCCACTGATTATGTATTTACTGATTTGACTCACCACTGAAAGATCCACATTTAAATGCCTTGTAACAAGAAAAAAGCACCAAAATCCAATTTCCTACCTTCACACTGTTAAACTGCAATGGTTGCAAGCTTCTCCGTGTTAGATAGCTTTAAAGACCCACTTCCAGGTTTCTTGCTCCTGTTGCTCCAGAATGCATTGGTACAGATGCAATACCTCATTCAGCCACTAGCTGGGGTGAATGGAATAATTTCATTTCGTTCGATTCCATTATTCACCCCATCTAGTGGCTGACTATGGTATAGTGTCCATACCAATGCATTCTGGGGCAGCTATGGAAGAGCAAGAAACCTGGAAGCAGGTCTTTAAAGTTATTTTTCCAAGTTATTTGGTACCACATTTTTTTTTTAATCCACTGGGAGTTCCAGAACAGAACCCCAGTGGATAACAAGGCACAACCTGTATTTATTATTCACATTTCCATTCCACCTTTCATCACACGATTGCAAAGCAGGCAACAAAAAATAATCAGAAACCATTGAAACAAGACTCATTCAAAAATCATATAAAATAGGGGTGTCCAAAGTTTTTGGCAGGAGGGCCACATTGTCTCTCTGACAGTGCGCCAGGGGCCAGGGAAAAAGAAGAATTAATTTACATTTCAAATTTGAATAAATTTACATGAGTTTGCATAAATGAATATATTAAAGATGAACTTATATCAATGAATGAAGGTCCTGCAATAGCTCAAGGCCTATAAAAGGCCTTGCCTTTCCTTTTCTGCTGCTACTGCATCACGGATGTGAAACAGCAAGCAGTGGAGGGAGCCCTCATCCCACAGCTCACGCAAGAGGTCAAACAGTTGCCCTCACGCTGAGAGAAGTTGTGCTGGGCCAGTGTGGGCTCCAACAAATCACCGGAGGGCTAGAGGCTCACTGGAGACTGGGAGCTCCCTGAGGGCCGCAAGTGGCCCCAGGACCGGGGTTTGGGCACCCTTGATATAAAATATCAAAACCAGGATACGGAGATCAAGAACCATTCATAATCCAGCAGCAGCAACCATCTTTACATTTTCAGCCTGATCACCTAATAAAAACTGATGGATCTTCCATTCCCTATTAAAAGCAAGAAGAAAATGGATTTTTTCCATGCAACATGCAGGGAGTTCCATATCCAGGAGGCTACCACAGAAGTGACATCACCACCAGATACTTCTGGGTTCTAAATCGACAAAGATACCCAGCAGATTCAGTAGTAGGCTTTTTGATCTTCCTGCTGCACTGTTTCAGCTTCTCCTTCTCCAAAGGAGAAGCTGGAATGGCATGGCAGGGAGACCAAAAAGCCTCTGAAACAGAAGGAGGTGGGGGGCTGTGGTGGGGTTCCTGGAGGGCACCAACAAGTGCCTCACAGGCCACATGTTGAACCACGCTGGTGTAGATAATCTGTTTCATTGAAGACCCTCTGGGACTGAACTGCCACCACATGTTCAAGACATCTTGCCCAAAAGGGGGAATTAGACACTGGTTGTAAAGTGTGGAACACTTCAAGAATTGCTTCTTCAGAGGCTGCCTTCCCTTTGCCTCCTTCAAGATAGAAGACATCCTACCATCCCAGAGAGAAGCATGCACTACCTCCCATTCCCTCTACTGACACTTAATTAGCCAAGACAGGCAAAAGTCAAGAATGCAGGTGGACAAATTCATACAGTACTCCCAAGGACCTTCTCCACTTCCTCAGAAATCACAAGCTGAAAAATATCCACAAGTCAGTGATTGAATTATCAAGCGCAGAACAATTCAAGAATTGCTTCTTAAGGGGCTGCCTTACCTTTACCTCCTTAAGTGCACTCAACTTTGTATAGTCCAGCTCTAATCCAATGTAATCACATGGGTTGATGGTCCCAAACTCATGGAATTTTGGGAAATTACTTCCTCAAATAGCCAATCAAAAACAACGGCAGCAACAATGCTAGAGAAAAAATTCCCTCTCCACTAACATTTGCAGAAAAGTGAGACCTCAGCCTGTTTAATAGTAAAAATCATCTACAGTGGACAAAAAGGAAAGAACAAGAGTTGCAGCCTGCCGTCCCCAGACACTGACACTAATGGCATTTTGTACACCATATAATCATCTAAATACCACAGAACAGGATATCTGCACGATACAAACTAGATAGCCATATTTCAAATTATTCAGATTTACAGTACTATACTGCAGGATAACACCACTTAAGTACAGTAATATATTTATAAAAGCTGCAACTCAACTTCAGAAGCAGATGTATATTATTAAAATATAAAGCTCAGGGCATTTTACAAAATGGATAGTTTTGAGTATGTTTTTATCCTCCTACAGAGCAAAGATTAAGTCTAGAATCAGAAATGGGATAGTTCAACCTGATTGACTAAACATTGTTCAATGTGACAGTTTGACAAGAGTTAACAGGAGGCAGAGAACTTCAAACATCACACAGAGAAGAGCTTTTACTTTCTAAGTAAGAAATGTTAATATGGCCCTTATCAGTTTGTGTGTGATCTTTCTATTTGGATACTCAACAACTTGTATCTTAATGTCTGACTTCATAAAAGAAGATGCACTTTGAAAAGGAGCAAAAGACTCCCCTGGGAGTTAAGGTGATGTTGGAGATGCAGCAAATAGCTTCTGGATATTTAGGATTGTGGTTTAATAATGTATGTATAGCCTTGGCAAGGAGACACATTTTGAAAATATTTTACTCTTGCTTTCAAGATTTGTGGTACTGCAATATTGTGAATTTGGATACTGACTATAGGATATACTGGCCTGGATCTAGAAAGAAGATCACACAACGGTATTTTCCTCCAATTGCTCCCCATAGTTAGGTCTGCATCTCCCCAAAAAGCCACTCCTGAGAGGATCCTTGGAAGTAGGGGATGGGGTAGAGGTGCTGCTGAGAGGAAGTACAGGTGGACCCTTTTTATCCACAGATTCTGGGGATTTAACTCAGTGCAGGTTCTGAAGCAGCACTAGAGGGCCCCAAGTGACCTCCCAGACACAACTTGAACCACCTTCCAGTCACATTTGGGAGGCTTTCTGAGGCCCAGGGAGGCCATGTGTGGAATGCCTCCGGACATGACTGGAAGCAGCTTTTGGTCGCATCCAGAAGTCAGGTGAGGGCCCCAAACTGTGGATTAGGTTATCCATGGATTTTGGCATCCATGGAGATTCCAGGAACGGAACCCCCATGGATGCCAAGGGCTGACTGTAATTGCTGATTTGAGGCAGAACCAACTTCTATGAGCAGAGCTTATACTTGCAAAGGGGCCTCTGCAATTCTGCAGCTGCCACTGCAGCCCCCAGTCTCCATCGCTGTTTCCAAGGGCCCCCCACCTTGTAGGAACAGCTTTGTGGGTTCAGGGACTGTAGGGAGGAGGGAAGAGGAAAGTTCCCCTGTATAACCTCGTTTCCACACATGCAAGATCCAGACCCAACCCACAACATCATTATAGTTTTTAGAAGCCACGCTTTTTATTGTTACCACAATAGTAGGCGTTCTACTGTCTAAAACCCATGTGGCATTTAGAACAGGTTGTGGGGCTAAGCTCTGGCTCAGATTAATCTGCGTTGCTTTATTTAGTTCACTGCCAGGGGACAACTGCTCCACACACTAGTTCTGCTTCAGTCAGCACCCATGGTGCTGCATATCATCTTGCTTCCTCCTCCAGACTTTCTAAAATGCTGGCCAGTGACAGCAAAATCCCTGATATTCAGAATAAGAACAAGTAGGAAATAAGAGCCAGTGCAGTGAAGTGAGAATTGCACATGAACTAGGGAGGTCTAGGTTCAAATTTTTGCTCAACCACTAGTCTCACTGGATGAATAAGGTATTATCTAGCCCAGTGATTCTCAAACTTTTAGCACTAGAACCCACTTTTTAGAATGAGAATCTGTCAGGAACCACAGGAAGTGATGTCATGATCGGAAGTTACATCATCAAGCAGAAGGTTTTTAATAATCCTAGGCTGCAATTCCACCCCATTTACCAAGGATCAAGTCCAATTTAGTATTGAAAGCATATACGTAGTAGCCTGTTAAGTGTACCAATCTGCAACATTTCCCCAAATGCAGTCACATAGCAGGGTAGCATCAAGTCTAATATATTAAAAATAAAATATTGAAATGAAAATGGTTCACAACCCACAGTTCGAGAAACACTGATCTAGCCTAATTAATTTTGCAGGGATTGTTGTGGTGCTAAAACAGTCTCACTGTCTGTTCCCCCAAAATTTCTGGAAGAATGCTGATGTAATAGAACAGGGATGGCCAAACTTTTAATGCAAGAGCCACATGCTTCAGATGTTTGAGAGCCATAAGACATGAACAAATATTACACAATGTAACAAAACTCTACAAAGCACCTAGTATCACATTAACATTCCACTAACTTCACTACCCACAACACAGCCACAAATGCCAAAATCAGGTGTTCGCAAGCCACACCCACTAAAGCTAACATTGTCAGCACTGGCTTGTACAATTACTGATTCTCCAACACAATTCCTCTGTAATCCTTACTAAGCCAAAATTTTATCCTGTGGGCTCTGGATGGCAGGATCTGGAGCAGGTAGGGTAGCTCCTCCCTCTTAGGCAGGCAGGCCAGGCAAAGGTCTACCTGAGGGGAGGGGCTTCCTCTACTTCCCCAGACTGACCTCACCTCTAGGAGAGCTAGGTCAAATCTTCAAATCTGGCATTAAAATTAGCATTTAAATTCTTTAAAACTTGCATTTTAATCCAGAGGACTCTCAGTTTATACCTGGTAAATAATTACACTTATTGTGATGCAGAAAGGAGCTCAGCCAACTTCCATGAGGTGCACATTATATGTTAAAGAGCCACATGAGGCTCACAAGCCATGGTTTCAAAGCAGGCAAAGAGTGAGTAAGGTAACTTTTTGTTAGCACAGGGGAGGCAGATCCAAGCCTGCAATTGATGGTGCTTTGGGTAAGGCCACCCTTTACTAGAGCAAAGAGGAGAACATTCCAGATGGGTATCCATGTTGCTCTGGTGCAGCAAAAATGAAAGAACCCTGTAGTGGGGCTGGTCCACAACCTCCCAACACCTGAGAGAGCATGCCAAATGCTGCCCCCAATGATGCCCCAATGCCCCAATTGAGTGCCCCAATGATGTTCCACCCTCTGCATTTCCCCCTCCCCAATGCTCTAGTTCAGCACTCCCCAACTCTCCACATTGCCTCTTTCTCTCTGTCCCCCTCTTCCTTGTCCAATCCAGAGACTGGAAGGAGGAAGTGGAGCAGTGGAGGCCAGAAAGTGGACCGAAATGGGCACCCCGACCAATCTGCTGCCTGTGGAGACCACTTCATCAGCTGACCTCATGGATGGGCCAGCCCTGCCTGCACACCTCAGATGCTAGCCAATTTATTTCAGCATACATTTTTGTGGATTACAGTCCACTTCATCGGATGCATGACGCTCACCCTTTCTGCCAAGTATCATTCAACTCTGCATTTTTCAGGTTTTCTGAGTATTTTTTTAAAACATGTTTCTATAGTACGTATACTGTATTTCCCAGATATGCTCAAGATGACATAAAACAATAAAATGGCTAAGAACATAGCCCATCATTTAAAACAAGACATGAAAAAGACAAAATATGAAGCCTTGAAACTTTGGGCATCATCCAGCCTAATACAGGCACAGTGCCTACATGTGGGTGATCACCACATTACTCAACTGACTTATGTTTCTTCTGCCTCCCCCTCACACATGCACATACAGGGCACTGGGCCATTCCAGAGACCAGGAAGTCTCTGTTGGCCTCCCATATCCCCAGCCAGTCTCTCCTCTCATCCAAATGCAAGTTACTTCAACTTGGATGCTTTTAAAATCATTGCCATGTTAGCAGCATGACGTAATTTATGGTAGTTTTGCAACAATTTTGAAGTCCTTCAGCCAACTTTCAGGAGCTTGTAAACAGAAGAAGCTGAAACTGGCTGCAATCTCACTGCATGAATAGGTGACTGTTTTTGCTGGGGAACTTACAAGGCAATCTAAATTCAGGTAAGTTCTTGTTTGTTGGAAGCAGTTTCTTCAGCTCAGCCCCAGACTCTTCCCAGGAGTTGCAAAAGCTTCTTTTAAAAAGAAAAACAAAACACCCTGATTGCATCAAGAGATGTGAAAAGGTGGGGGGAGGGGATAAAACAAAAAAATTCAGCATAAAAAAGGGGTTCTTCATTTTTATCTGAAATACAGGGGATTTGGAAAAAATTAATATTCAGAGGAATCAATAGTTTATATAATAGTATATAATTTATATATAGTTTAAAATCAATGGGATGACTGAAAATGTGCTACTTTATAGCAGGGTTCCCAAAACCGTAGCCAATGGGCCGGATCCAGGATTTGGAAAAAGCCCTCACCCCCACCATGAGCAGTGCTTACCATTCTGCCAGGTCACCACGTTTCAAGCCGAGCGGGGCACAAGGACACACTGGACAGATACGTCTGCCCAGATGTCCTGCTGCACAGCCTCCTGGGATGCTAGACAATAGACATGACTGCCCAGAGCATCCCAGTGCCCAACTCAGCTTGAAAGAAACATGGTGACTTGGAAAAGTAAGCGCCATTTGGGACAGAGAAGGCTTTTTTGGGACAGAGCAATCTCCAGTTTGGAGACTGCTGCATTATAAGGACATATACAGCATTTTTGAGACTTTCCCTCCTACAGACATTTTGCATACTGTAACTAAGCCCCAACTATATAAATCTTGTTATGTTTAGGTGTTGATGACATCGATTTTACCTGTCCTATCTGCTAACTTTAAAAGGCAGGCATTTAGGATCCTAAATGCTTCCAGATCCATTTCTAATTCTGACTGTACTTCCAAAATACTAATAAAATAAACAGTTTAAAAGTTATGCTTGTTAGACTAAAAATACTAGAAGCAGCACTATTGTATGATCTAACTGCCCTATAAGATATACATGCTGGGCATGGCCCAAGTCATTCATTTTGAGTCAAATTACATTCAGCGTAATAGTTGAGAATTTGCTTCATTTTCTCCCATTTAAATCAATGGGAATTAAAAATGATTAAGGTTGCAATCCTAGACACATTTATCTGGGAGTAAGCTTCACTGAACACAGTGGGACTTATTTCTGAGTAAACATGGACAGGATTGTGCTGCAACTCTGCCTAGATTACCCCTATGCATTTCACATTCTTAAAGAAGATTGATGGAACACTGGTACTGCATATATTTCAAAATTACCCTAAATTTCCATGTTTTCTCATCACCTCAAAATTTCTGGAAGTGTGAAATCTCTACTTACATCCCAGGCATTTCTCCAAGCATCTTGCTGCACACTGGCTCATGCAATCATGCAAAAAAAAAAAAAAACAAGTCCCAGTACACAAGCCAAGGAAGACACAGCACAAAGAACATCACTCTCAAGTCCTGCCAAATAATTCCAAGCCTATATCTTGCAAGCAGAAATTATCTTAATGATCGTAGAAGCATTTATGCAAATCAGTGTATTTTCATAATTTATTCTGACAATAACATTTGAGGATTGTGGTTATAAGCCTAGAGGAGAGGATTAGTGATTCTCTGTCAATGTCCATCTCTGGACATTTTCAGAAGCACAAAATAGATAGAGTAATCTTTTAGCGTATGCTGATGAAAACATATGCAAGCTTTCCTGTTACACAGAATTCTCCAACCAATTCCCAGCTGCATGGTAAACCAAGATTACTTGCATTTAATAAAGATAAGAATTCACAAAATGTTTACTGCATCATCATATTGACATACAGCAATGTCACTGTCCCTGGGCATGGTGATGCACCATTGCCTCGCCCCGCCCCGCGCCACCCCACCCCCGGTTTTTTAGGTACAACTTTTGATAGATATTTCAATGCGATTTGTTTCATTGCATTCTGCATGAAATTACACATCAATATGTAACATGATGGTATTATTCAAAAATACCAAGATTAAAAAAAAATTGGGGCCAGTAGTGGTGTCACTCCCCTGTGCGATCTGCACTGTCCAGGATTACATGGTCCTCCCCCATTTTATCCCCACAACAACCTTGTGAAGCAGGCTAGCATGAGAGAAAGAGCAACTGGCACAAGGCTACCCAGGCAGCTTCACAGCAGAGTGGGGATATTAATTTGGATCTCCCAAGCCATAGTCCAGCACTCCAGCCACTACACCACACTGCTTCTCAGATTAGCCAATACTTCGTTACAGACTCTTTCCTATGGAATTAAGTTTTTATCCTTCTTTTATGACTCACATAAACAAATATATTAAATGGGAGTGTACAGATGTGGAAAGCATGCTCGGAGATGTGGGAGTCACCATAACTCCGGTCCAGTGCATCTGGTTTGGCATTCACAACTAGGGAAGGGCTGCAGGAAATGGGACATTCCACAGCATGGTCAAAAAAATAGCTTGGGAGTTTAGGGCAAGGCAAAGCATTCTAAATAAACCCACCAAAACATGTGAAGCCCAGCCCAGACCATACTGGGACAATTGGTTCTACTTATTTCAGTCAAATCAGGGCTGAAACATGCACCACAGGTTAAGCACCAACCCCAGTAAGAGCTCCACACACTCCCTGTCATGTTTAAGTGCCCTTTACCACACGTCATGTGATTCGTGTACAGCATTAGGAGACCCCCTCCAAGATGTTCATGCTACACAAGAACAGGCCAGAATAGTAAGTGTATTTAAAAAAAATTAAGCATGCTTTGGATGTAAATAGGAAGCTTATGCAGCATATAGCTTTTCTGGAACTTATGATGTGATTGATGGGGGCATAATACATACAACTCAAGCATCTAGTGAAGGGAGGAAGGAGAAGAACTGGCTAGGTTGATCAAAATCATTAATTAATACAAAGGTATCAAGATAGGTGACAAGAATGAGGTTCTTATCTCTTAATATGCCAACAGCCAATATTTATTTCACTAATACATAATACAGTTTCATGGTCTGGGGGAGCAATGACTGTGGTGGTGACGGGCTGGGCAGGGGCTCCACATTGGCGAAAACCAGTCCTACTGGTTGGGCCCATGTCCTGCAGCCCTTCCCTAGTTATGAATGTGTACCAGATACTTTGGGCCAGAGAAAACATACACTCACCCTGGCAGCATACATGGTAGCATACCTCTCTTCTCCTGCTTCCACTACAAGGCCATCACCATAGGGAAGCCTATCAGGAGTCCCTAACCCCCTCAGGAATATTCCAGACCCCTTTCTTGAATTTTCAGCTTCCATTAAATGAGGATGACAACATCTCTAACCCTTTTACTGGTGGAAATATAAGGAAAAGCTTGGAGGCAAAGCTACCCAAATATTAATTCAATTCCTACCACATTTTTCTCTTAAAAAGGGTACACAAAGCAGCTTACAATAAGTAACATGCACTGAAATGTCACTTTGCTCCTGGCTAAATTAAATACAAAAGCACCAACATATGCACCAAGCACAAGGTGCAGTACTTAAAATGCTAAGATTCCATGTTTCTTTTACTAATACATACTATAATTAATCAACATACCAGACTACCTTTATCTTGCCTCAATCCTCTCACACAGACTCCTCCCTGTTGCATTTCTAGCCATGGGCTGGGTTTCCTCCCCAGTGCTGGCCACCAGCATAGCACCAGCTGGCCCCACTCAACAATTTTGATCATTACCAAGACAGGTTCAGGGGTGGCCACTGCAGCTGGTGTTTCCCAAATGCTCATCACCTGAGTCACAGCACAGCCTCGTAGTTGAAGAGAGTGCCAGAACGGCTGAGTGAACAGCAACTACAGGGAGCCAGGGCTCAGCGTCCTGAAGAACACAGGCTGCTTCTCAGGCTCTGCCCCTTTCCCAGAGAGAAGCTAAATGCTCACAGCCTTCTCTCCATGGGAGAGAAGAACCTGGGGAGATTCAGGAAGGCTGTACCAAGGAAGCCAGCCACGGAACCACACACAGAGGCATAGCAATGTATTGTTTTGGCCTGGGTACCTTACAAAATGAATGCAAATCTACACCAAGGCTCTCCTCCATGTTCTTTCACTGTCCAAAGTGCAGCAGATCCAGGAGGTATAGGGCCATCTCATCTATGGTGCTCAAACTATGACATGGCCTACTTAAAGCAATACAACTGGCCCTCACATTGTGTACCTGCAGAAGGGCAGAGAAGATTATATATCTGTTTTCTAACTCTCCGGGAGTTTGAAACCTGCAGTAAGTCTTTGCGGGGCAAGGCAGCAGCGGCAGGGGAGGCAGCGAGGACGCCATACCCAGGATCATGGCACTCAGGGGGTTGCAGGGACTGGGATGCACTCACCAGTCCCTGCAGCAGCCGTCGTCCCTGTGTGTGGGAAGCCCAGTGCAAGCACCTGCAGGGCGCCCCAGGTCAGGGAAAGGGAGAGTGCAGCGATCTGCTCTGCCTCCACAAAAGTGGAAGCGGAGTGCGATCGCCCCACTCTCCCTTTCCCTGACCTGGGGAGCCCTGCAGGCGCTCGCGCAGGACTCCCCACACACAAGGACTGGAGGGTGCACCCCAGTCCCTGTAGCCCCGTCAGAAGGGAAAGCGAAGCAATCGTGCTCCGCTTCCGGTTTTGCAGAGCAGGGTGCAATCGCTCCGCTTTCACTTTTCCTGACGTGGGGAGCCCTGCCAAAGGTTGCGCAGGGCTCCCCACACCCCCAGAGGCTGCAGGAGGCTTGGGCAAGTGGACCCAAGCCGCTGCAGCCCCCCTGAGCAGCGCGATCCTGAGGATTGCGCTGCTGCCTTCCCCCTGTCTCCTGGTTGCCCCCACCCCTTAAGGGGGCAGAGGCCAGGACCCACAGGCTGGGGAGTTGCAACGCCCCAGTCTGAATACCACTGCTATATATTATTCAGGCGAGTCTTATACGGACAGATGAATATCACTTTATGTTGAACATAACTAGCCTAGAAAGCACTTCTATGCAAGAAAGCAAGTTATAAATTTAAAAAGTCACACTCTGTGGGAGAGAATTGAGGCAAGATAAAGGTAGTCTGGTACGTTGATTAATTAAAGTAAGTATCAGTAAATTTTAAAAAGTCCCTTTCCTAGATATCAAAGAGGATGAATTTGCTAGCCATCTGAAGGAGCAGCTGCAATGGCCAATAAACTCTTCCTCAGCTTCCAGGTCCCAGTATGGAGCATTGCGTGCAAATGACTGCAGGCATTATACCAATGCTGCCCTGGGTCCCTTTAAGGGAGAAGGGCGGGATACAAATAAAGTTTATTATTATTATTTACCAAAGCAAACGGCATATGAAACTCAAGCGCCCCAAGTTTTCCTGATCCATAGCTTTGTACTAATGTAACAACAGATCTTTTGCAAACTCAATGCCTGACACAAAAATCCCAACAAAGAGATTGCTGGTTTAACATGAAAGAAACAAAAGATCTACTTCAGACATTATGATATGGAACAGAAAGTGTGAGTGCCTTGGACTTCCTGCTTTCTTTGCACTGACTGTCTGAAACTGTGTGTGCACAAACATGAAGATGGGAGAATTAGCACTCACTAGTAAGTATGTGTATGCAGTTTCCTATGGGACTACAGAAGCCTGGTTGCAGCCCCTTCACTGAAGGTTCCCAATTACCAGTTTTCCAAGCCACAAGAGAACAAGGAACACCAGAAAGCAGGTTATTTAGACACCAACACAGGAGACAACACAGTCTCAGAATATTCCTGTCCACAGTCATAGTTTATGAGCATTATTTTAAGATGTCAGGGACTGATTGGTTTCATTTATTTCTTTCACGACAACATATCACATATATTTTTAGATGGTAAGCCCTTTTGGAATAGGGGACCATTTATTTATTTACTTGTGTGTGCTCTGTAAGCTGTTTTGTGATCTTTTTTTATTTAAAACTAGTATATAAATATTTGTAGTAGTAACAGTGATTCTGATGATATATAGCTTGCAAAGACTGATCTACGTCTATGTGTGGTAGAGTGGGACTTTGGTATTCTGGTCTGTTAAAAAGGGTGAGGGTTATTTTGTGATAAGTCTTTTGTGGTCAAATGCCACATGAATTTTTTTTTTTTTTTTTTGCTATTCAAATTCATAGAGTTCAAAAAAGTAAAGGGATTGTTTGTAATATGGAGATGAGTTCAAGAGTCAAGCTTAATGAACAACATGACATAGGAAATGGATTTTCAGTCAGACACAGCTCTTTTTTCCTTGACAAAGGTTCTATGGCAGTGTGTCTCAAACTGTGAGTTGGAACCCATTAGTTGGGTCGCGCGCAATTTCAGGTGGGTCCCCACTCATTTCATTATTTTATTTTTTAATATCAGAGACTTGCGGCTACTATGGTATGTGACTGCACTTGGAGAAAAGTTGCACATCTGTAACTTTTAACAGGTTGCTATGTATATGCTTTTAACAATGATAGTAAAGGGGACTTACTCCTGGGTAAATGTGATAAGATTGCAGTCTAGGATTGTTAAAAATTTTCCTGCTCAATGATGTCACTTCCGGAGGCTCCTGAGAGATTCTCCTTCTATAAGCGGGTCCCCGTGCTCAAAGTTTGAGACCAACTGTTCCATGCCTTTAACTGCTGTTGAACAAGCAAAAATTAACCCATTTTTGCCCGGCTCACAAGTGTACATGTTTGGTCCCTGCGGCTTATATTGGGCAGAAATGGCTTACATATTTTGCCTCGTACTAACATGAGAATGCAATGCTTGGGAAAGCTGAATAAGAAAGTGCTTAATTTCTGCCTTTCATGAGCTGATAAGGGAACAGAAGCACAGAAGTATGCTTATTCTGGGAACAGAAGTATCTTATTTTAGATACTAACACTACTAATCCTGGCCCACCAATTTCTTGTGTCCAAAATCCTTGTAGCTGCATAACAACTGTCTGCATGCATAACAGAAGAAGACCCATTTCCAGCAAGCTGCAGGCGGGAGGGGGTAAAAGAGTGTTCTTCTCACTTGCAAAAGAAAACTGTTGTGCTTTCCATACTCAAAGTGAAGAGTCTTTTAAGAAAAATTGGCCTTGACACACCAAGGCCAAAATACCTGGGATGCGGGTGAGGAATTCACTGTTGATATGTAAATGATCAGTCAGAAACAAAATATAAAACTTTTCAGAAGCTTCAGGGACCCTTTTTGTTCCAGAATTAAAGCTCAACTGGAAAAGAAAAGCCAGATACAGTAAACTAATCTTCTTCTCCAACACAATAAATTCTATCTCTCCACCACTCCCTACAATGCTACCCACTGTCAGTAGCATAAAGGCTAGGAAACTTGGGGCTGGCTTGAATGGCCCATCTTCCTTTAAATCCTTTGTCTCCCACCAACTTCTGATGTGCCTCTGGCTAGGACATGAGAAGGGGTCTTTTCAGTGGCTCTGCCTTGCCTGTGGAATACGGCACCCCATCTTGGCATGCTTGCCTTACCCCATCTCTGTTTGCTTTCTGCCACAAGCCAATACTTTCCATTTTAAAAGGGGATTTGGCTCTAGAGTTTTATTCTCCCTGACTGTAAATAGAAGCATGCTTCGTTTATCTATTTCACCTCTTTTTTTAAATAAGTTGTTTCATAGTGTTTTTGTGACTGATACTGTGTTCATTTTATCGTATTATGTTGAATTGCTGTGCTGCTTTAATCAATTCCCAAAACTCACCATTCCTCCAAGGCCTTTGCCTTAATCTCTTCATCCTCATTCCCAACTGAAGCCAAGTTTCACATATATGTAGCTGTATTTGCCCATAATCACCCTTCACCTCTCTGCCATTTCCCCCACTGCCTAATTTAGATTTTAAGGTCCCGCTCTGTTTTTCCTTCAGAAACTCTCTAAGGTGTCATGTACACTGATGGCCCTGTATAGACAATAAGTATATACTGGTGTTGGCAGCAACATACTTCCTAGCAAGTTCAGAATATCAACTGGAAAGTCATCATCATCTCCTACAAAAACATGGGATGGCTGAGCTTTGGCACTTGGTGAGTTTTTCCTCCAATCCTAATAAATTCCCCCACAACATTCTTTAGCTTCAAAGGATCAGGGTCCTTCAAAACTGATAACATATACTCAGGCATATACTGGAAGGGGAGATTAAGGGAGAGATACCTCCCCAGGGCAGGCACACAATCACCAATCCTAATTCTCACTCAACCCCAGGATACTACAAGGGGCTCAGACTACTCCCTTCGCCCCATCAACTGGTGCTCCCTTGCCCTAGGACCACACCTGGAAGGTAATGAGCAAATTCAGTCCTCATTAGGTCATTTTTAGGGCTTTCCCCCCTTTTTTTATTTACCATCAAATATTTTTCTGCATACCAGGAGAGCTCCCCAAGTGTGCAAAACCCATTTCCGTGTCTGGGGGGTGACCTCATTTCAGTACCAAATTCAGTATTAAAAGAAACTAGTTGGGGACCCACAAGAAATCATGTGTGAGAGAAATGACTGAGAATTCCTAAACATACCAGATACACACATGCCCCATACTGCATGTCTGCTGACTTCCAGGGCTACCTCAACAGTCTAGCATTATAGCACAATGGCACTATTATTTATTTTAAAAAACTTGTATCCTGGTTTTTGTAAAAACATCTATAGTAGCTAAATTTAAAAAAAAATCAAAGATATATAAAACAGCCAAATACCGTTTTTAAAACCATACAAATGTAACTAAATAGCAGTGAGATAAACAGCAAAAACAAACAAGGGAATAGCAGAAAATTAACCCCTTATTCCATCCCAATAAACCCCCACAAACAAGACAGAAAACAGCTCTGGAAGGCCAAGAATGAGGGGGGCAGATAAACCTCTTGAGGGAAATTGTTCCAAATCCTGAATACAATGATCAAAAACACCCTTGCCTAACTTATAGCATGCACCCACTAACCCTATTTTCCCTCTCCCCATACAGGATACCCAGGGTCAAATTAACTGTGAGAGATGAGATCCATAATCAGGATCTTTCATTAATTCTTTAGTGTTAACCCATTTCTGCCCAGCCCACCGCTGGACACATTTGATCTCTGTTGGATCTCTGTTGCGTATATGCAAAGTTGGGCAGAAATGGCTTGAAAGCAACTGGCTTCACTGCTATGTGAAGTACTTTTTGTGAAGTACTTTTTGTTGAGAAGTTTGTTACACACACACACACACACACACACACACACACACACACACACACACACACAGTGTTATTATTGAGGATGAGGATGATGGACTACCAAGATTTCTATGGTATAATTCAGATGATACTTTACATGTCAAGCCAGCCCCACTTGCATCCCTCTTCTTGCTACTAAGTCAATTGCTTTGGGGGGGGGAGAAAATGGGGGGGGGCAATCAGGGCATACATGTGGTGCAGGCACACATGTCTTTTATCACATGGGGCCAGTACAACACTTAAAATTATTGTCTAGAATGTTCACAGAGTATATATGAGTTGGGGAAATCACAAAAGAGGGGGAAATAAAAGTGTTGAAAATTCCCCACACTGCCATAAAACCGTAACACATGCGCACATATGCATTTCAGCATAGGTTTGGGTGGGCCACTTACATAGTATGGTCCAAGTGGGCCACAGAGCCTCCAAGCAAAGCACACACTCCCATCTGTGTTTTCTCCCCTTCCTAACTGACATTCAGCAACTCTCTATATTCTGCATCTCCTTTAAAAAACAAGTGTGCTCAGTTCCTGGGATGCTTTGCATGTTCTTTCCTATCTTTTTGTATTGACTCCCCACCCACCCCCACCGGTAAACAAAAGCCACTATGTTTTCTGTGGGTGATTCTGTCATACCGCCCTATCAGTAAGCCGTCATTGGCAAGACCCAGCCAACATTCTGTATGTTGCATTCTGCACCAGTGGCTGTTTCAAGGCAACACCGTAAAATGCAGCAGATACCTTTCTTCATAACACAGGAAGCATTCCCACCTAAGCCAATGTTAAACTGAGTGCAATTTGCCTTTTTTCATTTGTACCACAAAACTAGTCAATGGAATTTTAAAATTTGGATTAGGGATTTCTCTACACAGTCCTGGTGCACAGCATCTGAGGGAGCACCGCCTCCCATATGCTCCCCCTGTACTTTTAAGATCTGTAGAGGAGCCTGTTTCTTGCGCCTCCAAGGCTAAAGGTGAGGACAGTGGCGGAAAGATCAAGGCTTTCTAGCCAGTGGCTCCCCATTTCTGGAATTCCTTCCCCCAGGGAGGCTCACCCAACTGACTTGAAAGACATATGCTCCTTGGGGATACTGCTGGGCTGATCAAAATGCTTTTTTAATTTACTGTTGCTTGTTTAGGATACTGATTTTAGGTTGGGAGGAGAAATGTGTTAGAAGAGCTTTTAATTCATGGTTTTTACTGTTGTGTGAGCAAAGTTAGAAGTCTTTTGACTCACTGGCTTGTAAGTTTGTTTGTTTGTAATACTGTAATTCTCTTTAACGCTGAAATACCAGAATGAAAATCTGGTACACACACTCAGGACACAAATCTACACTACCATCAAATACCAGCCTTATACCCATTTTCCAAAGGGATGAAGAGAAAATGCGAAATATAACACAGTGCAGTATCACCCACGGAGACCGAGATCAGGGAAATAGTTGGTGAACGCCTTCCAAGCAAAATTAACAAACATCAACTCAACCCTATTTTCAAAAGGGCCAGGCAGGCAAATGTCAAACATACCACCATGCAATTTCTGATTTGAAGACAGATATGTTGGAACGATGTGCATGTTTATGAGATAATTCTCCACTTGCAGTTTGAACATTTGCTCAACCCCTGCACCTGTTCCAAAGTGGGAAAAATATATTGTAATGCAACAACAGTAGATTTTAAGATATTGGAATGAACATTGGTGTATGCGTTAAAAGAGCAAAAATCCATCCAAAAAACTCTGTTCACGTGTAATCCTTAGCTCAGCCCCCACACGTATTTACAACAGAGTCAGGAAAGATTCAAAGCACACTGTTATGTGGCTGTCTCCCTTGAGCGATGACATATCACAGTGACACTCGGTTCAAAATTTATGACATAATTCTTAATCTTACATTCCATCAGCAGCTCAACCCCCACACCCAATTAACAGTGGGAGCAAGGAGAGAAGAGATGCAGAGGACATTATAGTGTGACATCTGAAGTGAAGCTTCTCAAAGGTTGTGTTCATACTGCCAGTATTAGTTGTTTTTGTTATAAGCTATTTCAGTAACCCAAAGAGGACTAATTAAAGCAGGAGGAAAACAAAGAAGTAGACCAGGCTTGTGGAAACGATCCACAAAAGTTACTATCTCATAAACTTTTTTTTTTTTTAAACAACTCTACCTGTCTATACAGACCTATATCAATTCTTTGAGTTACATCTGGGGGCCTGGAGCCAGGTTTTATGTGACAATGAGCTATTCACAAGCTTCAAATATACACATACTTCAGCCCACCTTACAGCGATCCCACAGTCATCCTACATTCTACTGCCTGCTTCCTATATCATGAGTTTACAGCACAAGCTAAATTAGAAATGACGGTAAATATGTGGCTGCTACTCAAAATGACAACTGCATATCTAGTTCCCCTTCGCAATGTCTAGTGAAATCTACACTGTATTGTGACATTACATATTTTTCTGCTGATTCCCTTCCCTCACTCCAGGTTATCGACTGTCAATGGTGAGTTGTGATGTCGTGATGTTATGACAGGAGGTCGGTCACACGAGAGTTTTCCAGTTCCACCAAAAGATAATTTTGGATTCTTCAAGGAAAAAAAAAAGTTTTCTGTACCCCATCATAACATTTGCACTGGTGGATCCGCATATTGGTGTGATATAGCTACAGGCTTACAACAACTTCTGCTGCTTTCCTAGTACTGGCTGCTAGTCAGCACTCATGGATTAAAACTACACATCTTAGCAAAGGTTGGCACTCACATACAGACTCAAAAATTGTGCTGTAAGTTATCTGAAAGTTGTGAGAAGACAGAGGGTCATTCAGATCAGGAAGACAATTCCTGCCCACATGAAGAATTGTATGCATGTGGAGAAAGTATACTACCAGATGCACCCAACAATCTGAGCCAAGTTCCAAAAACACCTCTGAAGTGGATGCAGAGAGAGAGAGAATCCGTCAGCATTATATTCTAGTTGAGCAATGGAGCATGAGTAACTAATGGAGGCTTTTCGTGGTCTGGTGAGTTTAAGCTATGAGCTCAAAGTTTAACTATTAATGCACTTAGGGTGTGTACAAACACATCAAAAGAGCAGTTGTCACATTTTTTTCCTCCTACGGGGTAAGACCAGCTTGCTCCCACCTTCTCTACATTTTGGACAAACAAACATATTAGTGATTTCAACCTTGACTTGGTCCTCGCTCTTCTCCCTTCACCTCCACCATGCTATAAGGGCTTTTTTCTTTCAATTTTTTAAAAAAGTGTTAATACAATTAAAAGTTGGTAGGTAACTTTTTTGTTTTGTTTTTAAGCACTATCAAAAGATAAAACTGCTCAAGAATTTGTGGAGGGAGGGATGGAACTATGGCAACAGAGTCATTACCCAATCAGCATTGTGCACATAGGAAGCTGCATTTTTGAGTCGGACCTCTGGTCTCTCTAGCTCCATCTTGGTCTATCTAGCCAGAAATTGAACCTTGAACCTTCTATATGCAAAACAGATGCTCTTCCATTAAGCTGAAGCCCCCTCCTTGTGCAAACCCACAGAATCAATTCCCTCTAAGCTCAGGCCAGGAGACAAATAGGTACATCTGACCAGAAGGTGGGCGAGTGCACATACAGAGTGAAGGAAGTGCTGTCCTTTATGTTTGTTTGTATGCACCCTCAATCACAGCACTGCTCCTACACCCAAGGTCTGTAAAAACAAACTGGCTATTAGCAAAGGGGGAGGAGTGGAAACTGGCGGATGAAGCCTGGAGCGGGTCAGCACAGCTGCCAAGGAACAAAGGAGATCAACTGACCACACCAGCCTTATGAGGAGGTGGCTGGCATATACCGTGGGGATTGGGAGGTAGGAGGGGGCTGGCTCCAGCTGACTCCTTGCAAGCCTGGATGTGGCGATTAAAGCATGTGATGAAGTGGCAGCCAGACAAAGCATGGAAACCTACAACTGACAGGAAATTCAGATTCTTCTCAGCACAGAAGGCATTTGAGCCACAGTGGTAGGAGACTGCTGAAGGGAATCTATGCTACAGGCCAAGGAGAGAGAGCAAAAATACAGGGCAATCCTTAATGCAAAGTGTGGCTGTCAGGAAGGGGAGTACAGACCCTCCTGAACAAAGCCATTTTAAGATACAAACGGATTTTAGTCTTTCAACAGTAGAATTTTGAAGGATCCAAGGAGCATTTGCATTAGGGTAAGGTTGTATCCATTGATTGTAGAAAGAAAGAAAGAAAGAAAGAAAGAAAGAAAGAAAGAAAGAAAGAAAGAAAGAAAGAAAGAAAGAAAGAAAGAAAGAAAGAAAGAAAGAAAGAAAGAAAGAAAGAAAGAAAGAAAGAAAGAAAGAAAGAAAGAAAGAAAGAAAGAAAGAAAGAAAGAAAGAAAGAAAGAAAGAAAGAAAGAAAGAAAGAAAGAAAGAAAGAAAGAAAGAAAGAAAGAAAGAAAGAAAATTGAATGATGTATTCCAATGATATGCAAATTGCTGATTTTGCAGGAACTTGCCTTACTGACATGCCGACCTAGAGCCTTGCAAAATCTGGGTTCAGATTTTCTTCCACAAGAAGCAACAGAAAGATAGAGGGAACACAAGTGATAGTGGGTGAGGGATAAATAGGATGAGGGAGCGTTTTGCAGCTAATCACAGAGATCCAGAAAATGAACAGCAAGAGCAACAGATCATGAAGGAAGCCACCTGGTTTAGTATTTTCATTGCAGACACTCCTAAAATGGAACCACAGTCTGCTTTTTAAATTCTCCCAAATATCAAAGGGATTTTGGCAGTTTCCGTTTCTGACAGTTACTCTCGCAAAACCAGAAGAAAAAAGGAACCGACATGCAGCTCAGATCGCCGGCAACTTCCAAACACAACTCCATTACACTAAGGCAGTGGTTCCCAAACTTTTTCAACTGGCAGCTCCCCTGACCTACTGGGCCATTGGCCAGCCCCCCATTAAGATATACAATCCTATACATCAGGGCTCTCCAAACCCCAGCCCTGTGGCGAGCCTCTTTCCAGCCCATGGTCAGCCCTCTGATCCCCCGAGAGCCTCTGGCCCAGGTTGACCAATCCAGAGTTGTGCTTGTGGGGTGGGGGAATGGGGATCCATTTAAGTGTGCGCTTTAGTTCTTGGGTTGTACTGGTGCTTAGAGAAATCCTGGACATTTGAACCCCATTCATTCATTCATTCATTCATTCATTCATTCATCTAAGTTCCATCTCTAATGTATTTATTTAAATTTTATATTTAATTTTTTTTTCCGGTCCTCAACACTGAGCCAGGTATTTGATGTGGCCCTTCAGTAGAAAAGTTTAGAGACCCCTGCTATACATTGTAGAGGGCGGTGGTTTTTTTTTTGCAGGAATTTCAGGGCTCCCCTGGCTGATTACTGCAGCTCCCCAGGGAGCCATGGCTCACAATTTGGGAACCACTGCACTAAGGAACAGAAACAAGCACTTTAAAAATGAGGCCTGATGCCAGAACATGACCCAGAAGGACAAACACAGCAATGATTCCCAATCATGTGCCTGCTGCCAATATGCAAAGTGAGGGGAAGGAGCTTAACTTCTCCCCCCATGTTTCTTCTGCAACCCGTCCCTCCTGTTGCCTTTCTCCAATTGACTGGTAAACCTGGTCTGGAGGGAAAACAGAAGTGAAGACGGGGTGCAGAAAAAAGTGGCAGGGGGTGGGTTAATCTGCCCCTTCCTACCTTCCGCTTCTGCTCTGCAAATATCCCCCATCATTTTGCTTCCCATCTGGAAACAAACATGGGATTGGGAATCCTGTGTTTGCTGCCATTGTGAAATGCAAATTCTGCACCAAATATCAAACTGCGTACAGAATATTACACACAGAAAGGAACGGAAGACCCTCCCTCTCTTGAGACTTTTCGGCGAGGCCTAAAAACCTTGCTGTTTAAACAAACCTTCTGACTTCATGGCCTTTTTAACATCTTTTATACATCTTTTAGTTGCTTTTTTACAGGCCTGATTCCTCTAAGAACTGCTGTTTTATGCTCTTTTTTATTCTGACTTTTATCTGACTACTGTTTTTATGGTTTCCATTAATGTGTTTTTAATATGTTTTTATCTGTTTGTGAAATTATGTTTTAATCTGTTTTTATATGTCGTGAGCCGCCCTGGGTCACTTTGGGGAGAAGGGCGGGATAGAAATAAAGTTTATTATTAATTATTATTATTATTAAGACTTGTCATCGTTGATCAGTCTCCCACCTAGCAGACTGACCTGCTGTCAGATGAGTACTGCTGGATCAGTGTACCAGGTCTGGAGGTCAAGGCCTGGGATGCCACAGAAGATTCTGGCATGCATCCACAGTTTTTGCTTGGGCACCAATCATGCCAGAAGCAATATGTGAGTCATGGCTCTCCTTTGGTGATGACCTTTGGTTTTAAGCAAATAAATGTGACTGAACTGAGTCATGTCTCATGCTGCTTCTGGCCTAGCCATTGCCCAATGCAAGCTGAGAGTGCCTTTGAGTATGTACCTTGAAACTTCAGCCAGGTGACCCAGGAGTCTAGGGCACACTCTCGGTTCATGCATCAGCTCATTCCCTGACCATTTCAGCTGTAGCATGCAGGTCTGGGCTCTTGTATTGCTCCTCCGGCATGGGGCATTGCAAAAGCTGAGCGCAAGCCTGAAAACATTCCCCAGAAGCCTCTTCAACATCATGAAGTCTCCGCTGGTCTCCTAGACTTCTTTAAAAACAATGTAGCAAAAACTGCCTAATGCAGCTGTGTTTGCTGATAGAAATGTTCCCGGATGCCAAATCTTCTCTGACCTTGCATATTTTCATTTGTTAATTCTGAAGCAGCATCCTCTATTTTTGGAGGTTCTCAGAATTTCCCATTCAGTTGCATAATTCATTTTGCAATCCATGTTGCACGTTGAATCCAAACGTTTTCCTCCTAACCCATTTTTGCCCAGCCCACAGGTGGACACATTTGGTCCCTTGTTGCATCTATGCAACGTTGGGCAGAAATGGCTTCAGCTTCCATTCTTTAGGGATGCCTCCCCAAATTGCTCTGAACTCTTGTTAATATGCTACAGTGAATGTAACATAGGTAAACAGGAATTTGATCCCATGTTCATTCTGAATCCATATATGAATTCATATTTATATATGGTGACTGAATTTACATGTGAATGCTGACAATTCCTGAAGAATTTTGTCCAAATCTGCCTGGATATTTTCCCCCAAAACACCTAAATGAAATTATTTCCAGGCGTTCGTATCATCTATCAACATTCATTTGAGAATTTAGATATTCACCAAATTACAGACATCCACTTCAAAGAATTCTGTCATACCATATTGATTCTTGCACAATCTCACTTTAAAACTTAGAAATCAGTGAAAATCTCCATGTTGTATGAATCACAGTTCCATCTCTGCTAAGTATTTTGTCCCCAATTCATCAGCTTGCTGTAAACATCAGCACACTCATCTAAACATAGGACAAATTACTATTCCTTGGGTCCTGTAACCAAGAATATCCTGTAGCCCAACAAATAACATGGGTGTGCAGCTCAGTGGACTGCAATCATGCAGAAAGTTAAATCACGCTTTCCCACACCCTATACTGCAAATACAGTAATATTAAGTGTTTCTCTGATGTCCTAACTTCTGAGACGTCTGACTGTTACTACCTCAGAAATAAGCATGTACATACTAACTGTTCTTCATTCTGTGATTACCACCTTCCAACCCCCCAATACACACAGACCGCAAGACATAATTACATACCAGTTAACCTTGCCACCTAGAAGGGAATACGACTAGATGGCCTTCATAAGTACATATCTAACTTTTGGCAGTGTTCCTCATACAGCTTATTTATGTGATTCACATGAGGTTGGGTCTAAATAAACCTAAATAAACCTGATTCTTTGATTATATAGTCTCTTTGCCCATTCACAACCCAAACCCTAACTACAACATGTGCCCTAAAATACAGTTTCTTTTCCCTTCCCCCAAGTCCCATCAACACATAACCTACACACATCTATATATAACACACACCACTCCACAATATTACAGCTGTGGAGTGTATTACTCCACTCCAGCCCACTATATATCACAGTCACGCTATCCAAGACTGAAACAATATACAGTACTATGTATCGCCCTTCTATCCATCCACCTTGGGAAAAAAATATGAACCCACAATAAGGCACTCATTATAAACTGCATGCCACTTTTGAAGATCTGAAATCACATCTATGTGAACATTGTCAAAAACTGCCATCAAACTACAAAGATCCAACACAGGTCTCAAAGTCCAATAGTTGAGGACTTTGCCTGTAGTTGCGTGGTACCTGAAAGAGCATCTTTTTCATTCTTTAAACTTTCCTAATTAGATTTCAGTTACATTGATGTTTTCTCTCGGTGAAAAGAGCAAGTGGGGGAGCACGAGTGTACTGAGTAGCCCCACACCCACTACTACACCCCTTAGCATTGCCTGCCCAGTATTTGTCATTAGAGATAGTTTCTCCTATGATAGCAGTTGAACATTTGCAATCACGAGATGGATCTCTCTCTATCAGTTTTTGCCTGTGCAGACAATTGCTTTCCATGGGAGAAGTGGAGTAGGGCTATGAAGCACAGCAACCAGGTAGGCAAGGCCCCAAGACTCCATACCTATAGAATGCCTGGATTTAGTGAGGTCATTTGCTGTTCCAGAGCAAACCTACTCCGATTTTCCCAGACTTTTTAGGAACTAAGGGCCCAATCCTTTCCAACTTTCCTGCGCTGGTGCAGCCGCAATGCAGCCTTGCAAATAACTCTGGCAAACAATTCTGAAGCCAAACTTTCATCTTTTATACAACAAACCTAAGTAAGAAGCAAAGATTCACTGCCTGACGAAGTTGACTCATTCAGCTGTAATGCAAATTCTTACTAAGCTGCACAATTTATCTTCCATATTTTCAGTCATTTTGTCTATGTGCCTTTGCACTGGATTGCTGCTGAGAGGAATTGTCGTAGGGTACAATCCTAACTTGCACTGGAACAGGCAGGCAGGCAGGCCTGCACAGATTTGGTGCAGGCTGGGGTGCAGTTTGGAGTAAGGGGAAACATTTCCCCTTACCTGAACAACTCCTCAGGCAGCCCTATGGGGATACTCGGATCCGTGGCACCTAAATCGGTGGTGCAAATTCGAGCAGACCATGTCACACTGGGCCGCTGGAGAGCAGAGTCAGGCTCCGGCCCAAGTGCCAAATCCTGGTCCCACCCTTTGCCCAGGCCTGATCCGACCACCAACCCACCTACCAACTCCCCTCCTGTCGCTCCAGAACGCCCCCAGAATGCCCTTCCCAAACCCTTGCACCAGTGGTACACTGCCGGCACAAACTTACCCTGTCCCAGCACGACTCCGGCATAGCCTCCTACCGAGTCGGCGCAAATGTGTTTTACGACACAAAATTCCTTGTGCTGGCTGGGGGAGGTAGGATTGCGCTGGTCCCATTATATCATGTGGTGCCTTATGCAAAACAGTACTCAGAACCTATCTAGTTCCTGGTAGGATGAGGTCTTCACCAATTACATATGGTTTTCTAGACTTAGCAATCAACAAAGAAAAGTTGTATGATGGTATGACACAACCATCGGTGTTTTGTCATGAAGCACTGCAAAACACGCTTGTCACTTGTTGGTCACTTTTGAAATCTGTCACAAAGTGATTGAAAAAAAGTTTTGTTCTTGTCTGCCTTGTCCGGATGTGCCTTCTTCAAATGTTCAACAAGTCTGGAAGGTTTCATTGCCTCATTAGAGAAGACCTTTTCACATATTAGGCACATTGGCAGCTGCTGGTATAAATCCATACTTCAAATATTCCCAACTATATTGTCTACATTTTTTCTTTGATTTTTCTCTTTCTGCCATATCCATTCAATGACAACGTGACAAAAACATACACAGCGATGACAGTTTCTCAAAACATGGTGTACTGGGTCTGACTAGAGCTCTGGTGGCATATCTATTCTGAAAAATTCTAGTAGTTTCCACCAGATTCAGTAATATGCAGGGGCAGAAACTTGGGAGTGCCATTTGCCAGCATGGTGCCATGATGGCACCACCTCCAGCACCTTGCCACTCTCTGCCTCTTAGCACCCAATAGGTAATCCCACCATCCCCCTAGGGGCAGTACCACCCATTTTGGGAAACACTGCTGTAGATGAATCTGTAGAACACAGAGCATCCATGTCAAGATGAATGTGAGAATTTTGGCCATTTGGTTCTTAGCAAATAAGACACAGCAGGCTACCACATCAGGCTCATCCTTCTGAGAGCCAAGCTGGAGAGGTCCCAGACCTCTCAGAAAAGCACTGCCAGACTGAACTCAGAGGATGCAATCGTGGCAAAATATTGTTTCTTCGCTGTCATCATCACCACAGCGTAGGCTTGACAATGTGCTCTTACTTACGTGAAGTCATTTCCCTGCAAGTCTCTTGCCATCTGTGGTTTAGCCATTTCCTTAGTTGCTTCATTGCTCCAAGCTCCCCAGGATACAATGGAGCCAAGCAAGCTCTTTTCCCAGGAAATGACACTCAAAAGCAATTACATCAGCCACCCAAGTCATTTCTGAATCAAACCCACATGATGGAAAAGGCTTTGGCTGAAGCACCAAACATGCCAATCGGTTTTCTCCAAAAGCAAACAGGAATCCACCTGAATCCAACAGGCTCCAAGGGAAAACCATCATAATAAGCCCGTCACACAAGAGAGGGGGATGGTTATTCCAAGCATAAAATTCACTAGGAAGTGGTCTAACCATGACAAAAGGAAATCCCCTAATCTCTGATCCTGCCCAGTTAAGAAGAATGTAAGTTCCAGTGTGTGAACTACCGCAATGGTTGAGCCAATGACATACCCAGGGTTGTCATGATTTCTGTAAAGGCAGCCTTGGTACAGATTTTGAGATCCCTATAAATCACAAGACTTGGAGCGGTCAACATTATATCCAGGACCACCTGCATCAGCTCAATAACTGAAATAACTGTTTATTAGAAATAGCAGAGAGACGGTCAAACCAAATCTTCAGTTATCCAACACCGGGAACAAATGTTCAAAACCCAATCAGGTACCCTGGAGAGGATGACACTATCCCCATAGCAACCCTCCCCACCCCCAACTATGTTGATATTGCACCAGGAAGTTGAAGAGACAACACTCCCATCTCACCCACCCAGATCTCAGCGTTGCAAGCCAGGTTAGCCCTTTAATCCAAGATCAGATTCTAAACAGTAGCTGCTTGCTATCTAAATGGTAGCAAAATAGCAGTGTCACAAGGCCCAAAGCAAGTTGTCAGGTTAACTCAGTTGTCTTTGGCCTGATAATGGACATAAATTGTACTTGGATATATTACAAAATAGAACTGATTGTCTCTACTCCTATACATTCTCTCATTACTAGCTGGGGAGGCTCTGAAAACCTTTTCAAAGTGCAAAAATATCAGCTCCCACTTACCTATAGAACGGCAATTGTGAGTTTACACCAGCCTAGGGCATGATCCACACTGGGGTTTGGAAGAACTGGTTCCATTATGTCATCATTACATGTCACTTAATTGACCTCACTAAAAGACTGTCTGGGGAAGAGACCCCCTCCTTGAATGGTAAATAAAACAGGATCCTGCCTTGAAAACTGGATAAAAATAAAAACTGGCATATTCCTTTTTTTATTAGATTTTAAATAGTACTTGGCCTCAAAAATGTGTCTAGACTCAAGTTTCTACAGTTTGATTACCAGGGGTGTCCAGGTTTTTGGCAGGAGGGCCACATCAGCTTTCTGACACTGTGTCGGAGGCGGGGGGGGGGGAAGAATTAATTTACATTTAAAATTTGAATAAATTTACATAAGTTTACATAAATGAATATATTAAAGATGAACTTATATGAACGAATGAAGGTTTTGCAATAGCTCAATGCCTATAAAAGGCCTTGCACAAAGCCTTTCCTTTGCTGCCGCTGCTGCATCACAGATGTGAAAGAGCAAGCAGTGGAGGGAGCTCTCATCCCACAGCTCACACAAGAGGTCAAACAGTCACCCTCACGCTGAGAGAAGTTGCGTCAGGCCAGTGTGGGCTTCAGCAAATCTCTGGAGGGCCAGAGGCTCACTGGAGACTGGGGGCTCCCTGAGGGCTGCATTGAGAGGCCTCGAGGGCTGCAAGTGGCCCCAGGGCCGGGGTTTGGGCACCCCTGGATTAGACTGAACCTTGACTGATTTTCACTAAATCTTGATAAAAAAAAATATGTATTCACTTAGATCAAGATTTCCTCCCCTCCAATTAAATCTTTAATGAAAAAAATTAACAAACTTCAATGACAAGCAGCACCCTCTGATGAACTTGCGGAGGAGAGACCCTCCAGTGGAAAAACAAAAGTATCCATATCCCCCAAACCTGTCACTGGTGCTTCCTACTGTGACCCCTCCTGCCATATGCTTTAACCAAGATAGCAGAAGCAGATTTTTCGAATCAAACATCTCCTGATGCTTCCTCAGTCTGTTAATTCACCATTTTGGCTACCAAGTTGCTGCTGCAGCTGGATCAGTCCTGGGGCTTCAGCTCATCAGGCTGTGGCAGTTTCTGGTTGGCCAAATTCTGTATGACCGTATGTAGGCCCAACTGCACCGACAAAGCAGATCCTACAAAATGCCAAGCCAGCTTTGTGACTATTTTATTGACATGGCCTTACAAATAAGTCCATGCTGATAGCAACACTGGCTGAGATTCTTTATCAGCACCATTGTTTGTCCTCTGTCACAGTTCTTCACACTTTTGTTTTGTATGGTCTATCTCCAGTTTTCTCTGTTCTCTTCATGAATTTCCTGTCCTTATGGACTCTCCTCTCCAGGTTGTGGGCTGATCTCTTTTTTAAAAAATAATGTAGGAAATGCAGGCAGCTGTGCACGTGTGCACAGACATGCAAATAAATAACTGCTGGAGCGTGCAAAAAAAATAAAAAGGGGGGGAACAGACAGGGAAGCCCAAGGTCAGAAAAACAGCTGGTGTCACAGCCAGAGCCGTGCAAAGCCAGAAAAAGGGGGGAGGAGATGAAGACAGAATTACGAATTAACTGCTGGAGATCATACTGTACAATCCAATATATGCTTTTAAAAATGACAAAACATTGTCACAGTGGTAGAGAAGCCATAATGCAATGACCAGGAAGATTCCACAATGTTTATTCACGCATCACGATGAGAGATAACAGAGGAAACTTGTCAACCTTTCTCACTGTATTAAGGTTCATCCCAAGGAATCTGGAAATACACCAATACTCAAGGGTAGGGCTTAGAAGATGTAGACTACATCACTCAGGATAGAGCATTGGCTGGGCATACAGAAAATCCCCAGTTCAATCTATGGCAGTGGTACTCAAACTGGTGGGTCATGACCCACCAGCTTGTGTAAAGTTCCCCTGTCCCTTTAAGGAGCGGGGAAAGAGGCAGCAACCACTAAGTTGCTAAGGGGGGATGAGGGGATGCTTGCGCTTACAGAAGGCTTGCACAAGCAGCAGGAGTTGCAGAGTGCCCCGCGCAGGCCTCCACAGGGCTCCCCAAGGCTTAGAATGTTCAAAAAAAGCAAGTGCAAATCACTTACAGTTTGCAAACAAAACCAGTAGATGGTTTGTGTTCACTTTTTCATTCTAAGTCTCGGGTAGCTGCGTGGGGCTCCCCACAACTGCTGTAATGTGCTGCACTCCTATGTAAGTAAAAGCACCCCCTTTGCACCTCTTGCTCCTCGCCTCCTCCTCTGCAAAGACCTCAGGAGTACAACTCCCAAAAAGTATGAAAACCACTGATCTATGGCATCTCCCTTGAAAAGGATAGCAGGGTTGTGAAAGTCCTTGCTTAGTATGAAAAACAGTTGGCAAACATCCAGCCTCCCCACAAAAATACCAGTAAACTCCAAATAATAAGTGTGTGTTTTCTTTCAAAAAAAACTTTCAAAAATACTCTGAGTAATGAAGACTATTTCCAATATTGTTTGCAAGTATAAATTGTGCTATTTAGTTCAATGCAAACAGAGCTTTATCCTGATTTGGCCAATCCTCATTTAAATGTTTGAATTTTTCCATGTGCACATCAATAACACTCCCTGACAAGTTCATTCATTCAACAAGTTTTTCATTCACATAAGTAGCTGCTACATTTAAATCATTCTTCCCATTTACTACATTGATTTCATTCATCCAGCACTCTGAACTGTCATTTTCTCATAATGTGTGTAAGCTTTTAACGTACAAAAGAAACTGCCTAAGAAATGTGTCTGAAAAATACAGACAGTAAGGCTGCAATCCTATACACACTTACCTAGGAGTAAGCCCTATTGAACATAAAGAGACTTACTTCTGAGTAAATGTGTATGGGATTGCACTTCAGACCTAGCTTTCCTTGGCAAAAGGATTATAGGCATGTTTTTTTGTACACATTTTAGGGAGTTTCATTGATTGCTCTGCTGTGCTTATCCATCTTCCCCAAAGGCTCAGAAAGGCAGGCCATAAAAGGGTATCTTCTTGGATTCTGGTAACAATACAGTAACAATATACAGGGCTAATGACTCTCAAGTTGCTTAGCTAAGTAAAGTTTATAGTAAATGTACATATTTTGCTGAAAAAAAGAGAAGGAAGGACATGCTGCTTCACTCTCCTTTGAGATGGCCAAAAACCACACAGAATTCTACATTTCTATTTGGTCAAAGTACACAACAAAAGGAGCAGCTTTGGGGACTACACTGAGGTCCTATATATTCCTGGAGTGACTGAATATCCCATGAGACCAGATTTTATTCACTGTTTTGAGGGAATACCTGCAATATGTTTGTTGTTTTACTTTATCTTGCATTGATTAATTTGATACAGTTTTTCCCAAATTTTGGGTTGGGACCCACCAGTGGGTCGAGACCCAATTTTTGGTGGGTCACAAAACTGACAAGCTGATAGCTGACAAAGAAAACTTATCAAGCCCTATGGAAACAGAAATGGAACAGAACATGCATGTTTACTCCCAAATAGGAACATGTGCCTTGATCCACTTTGAGGGGCAGGCAGAGGGAAGGTAATGCCACTAGAATGGTCCCAATCTGATGAACATAGGCCCCAACAAACTTTCAAGAAGGCAGTGCCCCCACCCCATAATAAAAAAGATAAAAACAGAGGCTTGAGAGGCTGGGCTGGTAAAGTGAAACTTTCTTTTTTTTTTTTAGGGCACAATCCTAACCCCTTATGTCAGTGCTTTCCAGCACTGACATAAGGGCAATGAAGCTCTGAGGTCAGGGAACAAACATTCCCTTGCTTTGAGGAGGCCTCCGTGAGTGACGCCCAACTGCAGGATGCAGCACATGTCCCATTGGCAAGCTGGAAAGTACTGACATAAGGGGTTAGGATTGCACCCTTAGTCTCATAAAGCTAGGTGGGTCCCAATTGAGTGCCATTATAAAAGTGGGTCCCAGTGCTAAAACATCTGGAAACCACTGCTTTAAAAAATTCCCTGAAAGAGCATGCTTTCATGCTGTTTTAGGTCACTTCTTGAACCCTGCCTGGGCCAAGTTTCCAGCTTTGGAAAAGGTATTCCAATACAAGCAAACATTTAACTACTGACCTCTGACAGCTGATGTTAACTGAGGGGTGCATAATTTTGTACTAAGAAAGGATTTCTCTGTCTCTCACATATGCACCTTGGCACAGGTTTACTGTGAAAGGAAAAGTCACAATTTGTTCAGAATAAGCATCCTTCATAACTGATGACATGCATGTATATTTTGTATGCAGGAATTGGTGTCTTATGAAGTGGCCCCAAGCCATAAGAACTGCAGCCAACTCTGCATATGCAAATGCTTCTTATAAGTGTGGAGTATGACAAAACCCTATTTTCAGAGCCATGTCCATCTGCATCTCTTAGGGCACAGCCAGATGGCAGCTTCCTGTGTTACCAATTTAGCCCTGCAACACACAACCTGAAGTGTCCCTGGAAAAATAAAGTACCTGTTTCCACTGGGATATCACTGCACTCACTGGGGGAAGCTAGACCAGCTGCATGTCAATCACAAAACAAGGCAATGACATCTGATCCTCTGCATTTAGGATGTCTGGATACAATCCTGATATTCACTTTTGAGTCCTCCTATGTAAATATCACTTCTATGAACCTCTAAGAATGTAAAAATATAGGTCTCCTGAAATTACTTCCTTTAAGAGCTGTCCCTTATCACCCAGAACATGAGTTTTGTAGACACAATGGAAACTCCATTTCTGAACCACTGAATTCCTTAGGCCACTGCAGAAAGCATCACGGTTTCAAAGTTCCTCTTATCTTGGATATTTTGAGCCGACAAGCTTAGATATTCCCTGGCCAGCCTGATAAATGATATTGTGCTTTGTTTAGTCACTGAGTTGTGATGTGCCAATGTCACCTTGAATAAGACTGAAGAGACTGGAGGACCCATCTTCAACAACATATATGTAAAAGGTCAGGCTGTAGTGGATCATCTCAAAACTTGCTCCTGAAACCAGAGCAATATTTAAGGAATCTAGTTGTAGAATCCATTCCTTAACAATAGATGTTTCACAGGTGGGAGGGCAAGGAGTCCAGATGCTCCACTGTTGAATGCAGCAGAAGCTTTTGCAGGATGACTCTAAACTACAAGGGATCCACTCTGATCTCATTCCAAAGTCTGTTGGTTACCAAATATTCTGGATCCCACAACCAGGAAGGATCTATTAAACTATTAGCACTATAATTCCCATGAACAACAACAATCAACTGGCAAAGAGATTTCAGGTATGCCCTTGAGCACATGTGGTCTTCTTACTACAACCTGTGTGTCCATCTTTGTGCGTGGTTAGAATCCAAAATGGAAACCATAATTTAAACAATAGTTCACCTGATCAAAGGCTGAGGAAGTCACCAGCTTTAACTTTCAGTCTTAGAGGGATAGTGATTGAACTTAACTATTATGCTAGGTTACAACTGAAAACATAATATAAATAACTACAGTCAGGTCCCAAAACACCATTGCATTCCAACAAGGAACAAACCACATCACAAAAGAAGAGGTGGGACTGTGTAGAGAGGGTTGATCATCAAAGGCCAGGGTCAGATGGGGCAGGAAACATATTCCCCTTTACAGGATTCCCCCCACAGGAGTGAAAGTCATTCATTTCTATGGGAGAAAGTACACAGCTGCACTTGAGAACACATGTGGTAGGGCAAAAACCACAACACTGGGTGTCCTACATTTACAAAGATCCCACCAAGAGTTCATGTTCTGTGCACGCAGAGTTGCACAAACACTATCCCCCAGACCAAAGTCCCTGTGTATGAGCGCTTCCTCCCCCATGAGCAACACCCATCATAAAGATGACCACCTTGCAAGTATATATTTGCAATGCCAAAATCATTCACAAAACACCACAGACATGTTCTAGTACCTAAAGAACAACATAGCTATATTTAAGGCACTCCATGGTTCTAATCTAGACCTTCAGTGCAGTAGCCAGCAAGGGGGTGGGGATGGAAGGAAACTGTAGTTCACTACTGTCAGGTTTTCTCACCTAATCTCTTCAGTGACCATGTGGAATTTTCCATCAACCACAATCGAGAGCGGAACTCCAGCAAGGCACAAATCAGTATCACATATCATGGAACCAAAGGCAGAAGGAGGAGGGAGGACAAGGCATCCTGGTCAGGAAGTTCCTGCCATTGAGCAATGAAAGGGGAGCTCAATTTTGGTTGCATATTTTGCCCCAAATATGCCACACTAGTCTATGACCTCACTGGCTTCAGACTCTTGCAGTGAGAGCCCTGGTGCAAGATTCCTGGATTTTCTACAGTGGCGGGGGGGGGGGGATCCTCTCTTTGCCCCATGAACATACACAATGCCACCTCGGGAGCCCTTTCCAAGGGCTGCCAAAGGAGGTGGATTATGAGGTGTGGGGGAGGGACACAGGGGTGGAGGGGAATGGGGGAGGGGAATGGGCACCACAGGGGATGGAGGGAAATGGGGGGGAATTGGCACCACAGGGGGTTGGAGAAGAATGGGGGGTAGAGAGGAATGGGCACCACAGGAGGGTGAAGGAGAATGTGAGAAATGGGGGTGGAGGAAAATGGGCACCAAAGGGGAGTGGAGGGGGATGGGTAGGGGAATGGGCACCACAGGGGGGTGAAGGGAAATGTGGGGAATGGGGGTGTAGGCAAATGGGCACCACAAGGGGGGTGGAAGGGAATGGGCACCACAGGGGGGTGAAGGGGAATTGTGTGGAGGGGAATGGGCACCCCAGGGGGGTGGAGTGGAATGGGCACCACAGGGGGGAGTGGAGTGGAATGGGCACAAAGTGTTTCCTTCAGTCAGTGGGAAGGGGTTGGCCAGGAAGCAGAAAAACGACTTTGCCCAAAAAGGCCGGACTTGTTCCACATAGCTCCCTCCCTCCCAGGCGCAAGGAATGGCACCCTACCAGCCCCTGGGAGTCTGGAAACACATCCCAAGGAGAAAAAGAGCAGCCAGCCGCGACTCCATGGGTGGAGGCGCAGAAACAGGCAGGCGCACCATAAAAAGAGAAACCAGAGGCGGGTGTGTTCCCCAAACGCTCTGCTCTGCAAGTGCCGCAGACACAGAAGTCATCGAGGGCTGCTAACTTTCTTCCCTGCCTCCGATCCCTGGAGAGATCCGGAGCTCTGGGGGAAGGGAACAAACTTCGACTCTCCCAAGAGTGGGGAGGGGGCATGATTCCAACAAGTCTCCCCTCCCCCCCTCCCTGCCTCTCTCCCGGGGTAAGGTCACCCGCAGGCGAGGCAGCAGCAATTCCTGCCTGACCGCCACCCCCACCCCACCCCACCCCACCCCACCCCCCGCTCCAGGCGCTGCAGAAGGCACGCAAGGAAGCGCCAGCCAGACTCGCCCACTGCCCGACGCCCCTCGCGCGGAAAGACCGCGATCAGGCGGCTGACAGCCCCTGCTGCAGTGGCGCTCCGCGCGGCCCGGGCGCCACTCTAATCCGCCGCCTGCTCGCACAAGCAGACCGCCGGCGACGTGGAGGGTCAGCCAGACCCAGCAGCCTCCAACGCCGGCCTGCCTGCCTGCCTGGCTGGCTGCAGACACCGCGGCTGTAACCTGGGAAACGAAGCACCGATTAGGCGGCCCGGGGGGCGGGGGCGAAGGAGGGGGGGCTCTGGGTCTCCAATGCAGTGGCCGGAGAGGGGGGAAGGGACGGAAGAGAGCCCCGCGCCTTGCAAACTGCATCTGTCGCCCCCAAAGGAGGGACCGACCGTGCAGGGGGGTTGCAGCCCAATCCTACGCCTTTCTACTCACTCCCACTCTAGTCCTTGGGGCTTACTCCCAGGTAAGCATGGATAGGATGGCAGCCTCAGAGCCCAAGCCTATGCCTGTCTTCTCAGAAGTAAGTCCCATTATAGCCTATGGGGCTTACTCCCAGGAAAGTGTGGCTGGGATTGCAGCCCAACAAAACTTTGGTGCTTGGCGGCGGCAGCAGCCACCAGCCGAGCGCGCACTGCTGCTCCCCTCCGCCGCCCGCCCCCAAAACAACCCCCAGAAAGCCAGAAACCCCCCCCCCACACGCACCCCCTCAGCCCTCCTCGGAGCTCCACTTACAGGACTCCGCCGGATCCTGGCTTGTCGGAAAAGCAGCGCAGGTCTCTGCCCCGGGCTGGTTTTAGGAGACTTGGTGGGGTGGGGAGCGATCGCCTGCCTGCTGGGAAGGGGGGGACCTCCCGAGGCTGCTCTTTCTCCGCCGGCGCTGCCGAGAAGCGCACGCGGCGCACACCCCAAATTCCCCCCTGGCTTTTTGTCTGGAGCCACTGATCTGAGACCGGCGTGGCTGCAGCAGTGGCGGCGGCAGGAGCAGCAGCAACACCTCCCCGGAAGGAAGGCAGGCAGGGAGGGAGGCAGGCGGGCGAGGGGAAGGTGGAAGGGAGCCAGCCCGGGGACCTGCGCCACTCGCCCGGCAGCCCCGCAAGGAGAGGGAATCCTTCCAGCGCCGCAAACTTTTCCGAGAGACTTTCCCCTCCTCCCCGCCCGCGTCTGCAGATCGCGCCCACGGAGCCGGGAGGCCGTTCCAGGCTGCCCCCGGCAGGCACCTACCGGAGGCAGAGCGGTCCGGAGCAGGGACAGAAGCGGCCGCAGCAGTCGCCAGCAGGAAGGGGGAGGGACGGGAGCCGAGCCGGAGCCGGAGCTGCAGCCACCGCCACTCCAGGCGGGCAGTCCGTGTGCGCACTCGTCGCCAGCCGGGGGATTAGCGATCCAAATGCGGAGCGTGCACGGCGAGGACGGTCTCAGCGGCGGCGGCAGCACCTGCCCCGAAGGTGTCCCCGCGAAGAAAGGGACCCCGGGGGCGGCCGCCTCCTCGCCCCGCACATCAGGAGGGGGTGGCCGCGAAGCCCGTTCCGAGGGTGGCGGCGAGCAGGGCGGGGGCGGAGGTGGCCCAGGCGGGGTGGCGGCGGAGTTGGCCGAGCTGGAGGCGGCTCTTCCTCGCCAGCAGCTCCTTCCCGGCAAACCCACCTCTACATCCTCGCTCTGCCAGGACCGAGACAGGCGCACCACGTTGCAAAGGGCTGCCGCTTGCTCTGGCTGCCGGAGCTGCAGGCAAAACCCGGACCGGACTCTCGGCGCGGGCGCCCCGGAGCTGCCCGCTTTCTCCTCCTCCTCCGCCTCTGCCTCTGCCCTCGTCTCGGGCGCTCCCATCGCCCCCCCCCCCCCCAGCGAGACTAATGCAGCTTCCGGAGCCGCTTGGGCCGGCCGGCGCTCATCAAAGGAGGGCTCGGGGGCGCCTGCTCCGCCACGGATGCGCGCCCACAGTCGCCAGGGCAGCTCCGCTCCCCCCACCCCAAGCGTCGCAGCGTCTGGCCGGCTCTCCCGCTTGCAAGCAGGGACTTGCCTCCCTTCTTGGGGGCTCCGGGCTCCCGCGATCCCTGCCCCCCCGCATGCCGGCAGCAGTGGTGCCTGTTGCGCTGCTTCCCCTTTAAAAGCACACACACAGCACGCACGCACCAGCCAGCCGAAGTGAGATGCAAAACTTTGAAGTGCTGCGGCTTGCGGGAGGAGGCGGCGGAGGCTGCACGGCCGCGGCTCCGAGGATCTCACGGCTTCTGAGACGGTCCTCGTGTCTAGCTCCACCCAAGCAAGTTGGGGGGAGCCTTCGTGGGAACGTGCCGGGGCTTGCCAGTGGTTAGGGACACAGAGTCCAAGCCTAGGCTTGTCTACTCAGAAGTCAGTCCCATTAGAGTCAGTGGGGCTTCCTCCCAGGAAAGTGTGGACAGGACTGCAACCTGAGAGCCCAATCCTAGGCATGTCTACTCAGAAGTAAGTCCCATTAGTGGGGCTTACTCCCAGGAAAGTGTGGATAGGATTGCAACCTGAGGGCCCAATCCTATTCTACTTTCCAGTCCAGGTGTAGCCACAATGCAGCCTCTTGGTAGGGGAACACATGTTCTCATGCCTTGAGAAGGTCCCAGTGACTGCCCCTCCACCACACCCACCTCACTAGCACAACTGCACCAGTACTGATTAATTGGATGGAATTGGGCCCTGAGAGCCCAATTCTAGGTATGTCTACTCAGAGGTTGTCCCATAGTCAGTGGAGCTTATTCCCAAGAAAAGCAGTGGATAGGATTGCAGCCATAAGCAATGAGAGAGAGTGCTTTTGCCTGGGGAAAGGTGGCGTGTGTGGGGGAGGGAGAGAGAGAGAAAGAGAGGGGGGCTTCTGCTATCTAGGGATAAGCATTTCCCAGAATGGGGCTTCAGGAAGAATTGGGTCATTAACTGATCAGTCTTGGGGGGAAAAGCGACTTTAGCATACAAAAGAGGGCATTATTCTTCTTCTTATGCCCAAATAAAGATCATTTCAGTGTCTCAAAAAGCCACAAAACTGGTAGTGACACAAAAAGGACACCATTTCATATTCAAGTCACAGGGATCCAAGCCCTCCACACCAGCAGACAAGTGTATAAACAATTGTATGCGCTCAGGGTCTCCTCAGCTGCCATCTTCTGGGTGGTCAGGACTCTTGACTATACTCAGCAGTCCATATGGGTTCCAATGCCAACCTGTCTGACCCCAGCCTAGACTCATCATGAGGTTGGGAAGGAAGCTCCATTTTCCCTTTCCTCCTCCAGCACACACTTGCATCCTCTCCTTCCTACCTCTCCTGTATGGGAAGCTGCAAATAGCACAGTCCCTCCCACAGAGTCAGGACAGATCGAGCACAGTGTGGGTGGGCTCTGAAGAACAAGATGCCCTCTCCTTCACAACAGTGATTATGGGAGGGAGCTGAGCCCTTCTGTTCTAGCCAGCTCCTCAGTCCTTAGAGAGAGGCTACGACTGTGTGAGGGGGTGTTCATACACTGCTGAGATCATGAAGGCAAGGGGGTGGACTCAGGCTATGTCCCTAGAACTGTATATAGCTGAATGACAGGTGCCTGGAGGCAGAGGCATTTGAAGAGAATGACCAGGGGGTGGATGGACCTGGGTGCCAGGCTGAAAGTGCGTGTCCAAGAGGCCGCTCCAAGATGTTTAAACTTCTTTTTCAAGAAGAAAACTTTTTTCTTTTAAACTTACTTTCCAATTCTTCATTGATATTATTATAAATCAGGTATTGGCAACCTTCAGTCTCGAAAGACTACGGTATCGCGCTCTGAAAGGTGGTTCTGGCACAGCGTCTAGTGTGGCTGAAAAGGCCAATCCGGGAGTGACAATCCCTTCCACACCGGGAGCAAGTGCAGTCTGTCCCTGGTCTGTCTCCCTGGCTATGGGCCTTCCTTCTTTGCCTCTTAGCCTCAGACTGTTGGCAAAGTGTCTCTTCAAACTGGGAAAGGCCATGCTGCACAGCCTGCCTCCAAGCAGGCCGCTCAGAGGCCAGGGTTTCCCACTTGTTGAGGTCCATCCCTAAGGCCTTCAGATCCCTCTTGCAGATGTCCTTGTATCGCAGCTGTGGTCTACCTGTAGGGCGCTTTCCTTGCACAAGTTCTCCATAGAGGAGATCCTTTGGGATCCGGCCATCATCCATTCTCACGACATGACCAAGCCAACGCAGGCGTCTCTGTTTCAGCAGTGAATACATGCTAGGGATTCCAGCACGTTCCAGGACTGTGTTGTTTGGAACTTTGTCCTGCCAGGTGATGCCGAGGATGCATCGGAGGCAGCGCATGTGGAAAGCACTCAGTTTCCTCTCCTGTTGTGAGCGAAGAGTCCATGACTCGCTGCAGTACAGAAGTGTACTCAGGACGCAAGCTCTGTAGACCTGGATCTTGGTATGTTCCGTCAGCTTCTTGTTGGACCAGACTCTCTTTGTGAGTCTGGAAAACGTGGTAGCTGCTTTACCGATGCGCTTGTTTAGCTCGGTATTGAGAGAAAGAGTGTCGGAGATCTTTGAGCCAAGGTACACAAAGTCATGGACAACCTCCAGTTCATGCTCAGAGATTGTAATGCAGGGAGGTGAGTCCACATCCTGAACCATGACCTGTGTTTTCTTCAGGCTGATTGTCAGTCCAAAATCTTGGCAGGCCTTGCTAAAACGATCCATGAGCTGCTGGAGATCTTTGGCAGAGTGGGTAGTGACAGCTGCATCGTCGGCAAAGAGGAAGTCACGCAGACATTTCAGCTGGACTTTGGATTTTGCTCTCAGTCTGGAGAGGTTGAAGAGCTTTCCGTCTGATCTGGTCCGGAGATAGATGCCTTCTGTTGCAGTTCCAAAGGCCTGCTTCAGCAGGACAGCGAAGAAAATCCCAAACAAGGTTGGTGCAAGAACACAGCCCTGCTTCACTCCGCTTCGGATGTCAAAAGGGTCTGATGTGGAGCCATCAAAGACAACAGTGCCCTTCATGTCCTTGTGGAAAGATCTGATGATGCTGAGGAGCCTGGGTGGACATCCAATCTTGGGGAGAATCTTGAAGAGGCCGTCTCTGCTGACCAGGTCGAAAGCCTTTGTGAGATCTATGAAGGCTATAAAGAGTGGCTGTCATTGTTCCCTGCATTTCTCCTGCAGTTGTCTAAGGGAGAATACCATATCAGTGGTGGACCTGTTGGCTCGGAATCCACACTGCGATTCTGGATAGACGCTCTCTGCAAGTACCTGGAGCCTCTTTAGTACAACTCGGGCAAACAGCTTTCCTACAACACTAAGGAGAGAGATGCCACGGTAGTTGTTGCAGTCACCCCTGTCACCTTTGTTCTTGTACAGCGTGATGATGTTTGCATCCCTCATGTCTTGAGGTACTCCACCTTCTCTCCAGCAGAGACAGAGGATTTCATGCAGCTCAGTGACGATTATCTCTTTGCAGCATTTTAGGACTTCAGCAGGGATGCTGTCTTTTCCAGGTGCCTTGCCAAAGGCAAGGGAGTCCAGGGCCACGGGAAGTTCTTCTAGGGTTGGTTCACTGTCAAGCTCTTCCAGCACAGGCAGGCACTCAATGTTGTTCAGTGCTTCTTCGGTGACTACATTTTCTCTGGAATATAGCTCAGAGTAGTGCTGCACCCAGCGTTCCATCTGCTGCGCCCGATCCTGGATGACCTCGCCTGTTGCAGACTTCAGAGGGGCAATTTTCCTCTGTGTTGGACCTAGGGCCTGCTTGATACCATCATACATCCCCTTGATGTTGCCCGTGTCAGCTGCTATCTGTATCTCGGAACAGAGCTGGAGCCAGTAGTCGTTAGCACATCTCCTGGCAGTCTGTTGGACTTTGCTGCGAGCAGTTCGGAGGACCTGCAGGTTGCGCTCACTGGGACAGGCCTTGCATGCTGCTTGAGCTCTCCTCTTTTCCTCAATGACTGGTGTCAACTCCTCAGAGTGGGCTTCAAACCAGTCTGCCGCCTTGTTGGTCTTCTTGCCGAATATGGACAAGGCGGTGTTGTAAACGGTATTCTTGAAATGTTCCCATCTGTTGGATGCGTTTGCGTCGGCCGGGCCTGGAAGAGATTCCTCAAGCGCTTGTGCGAATTCCTCCACTTTTCTCTGATCCCGGGTCTTGCTGGTATCAATGCGAGGTCTTCCTTCCTTTTTCGTGTGATACAGTCGCTTTGTTTGCAGTTTCACTCTGCTGCACACCAGGGAGTGGTCAGTGTCGCAGGCAGCACCATGATAACTTCGTGTGATCTTGATGCTGGGAAGGCTGGAGCGTCTGGTGAGGATCAGGTCGAGCTGGTGCCAGTGCTTTGATCTTGGATGTCTCCAAGAGACTCTATGTTGGGGCTTTGTGTTGAAGAATGTGTTGCTGACACAGAGACCGTGATGACAGCAAAACTCTAGCAGGCGTTGGCCATTTTCGTTCATCCTCCCAGTGCCAAACTGACCTAAGCAAGTGGGCCATGAACTGTTATCAGCACCAACTCTAGCATTGAAGTCGCCAAGGATGAACAATGGCTCTTTTACAGGGATTTTCTTGACAGTGGTGGCCAGGTCATCATAGAATTTGTCTTTGGCTTCTGCTGGAGACGACAGAGTCGGTGCATAAGCACTGATGAGAGTGACAGGTCCTGCTGATGACTGGAGCTGCAGGGACAAAATTCTTTCACTTCCCACAGTAGATGGGATGATGGATTTCAGCAGGGTATTTCTGACCGCAAAGCCAACGCCATGTTCCCTGGTTTCGTTTGGTGGTTTTCCCTGCCAGAAAAATGAGAAATTTCACTCCTTGACAGATCCGGAATCTGGCAGCCTAGTCTCTTGAAGGGCGATGATGTCCATCTGCAGTCTGCTCAGCTCAATGTCGATGACAGCTGTTTTGCGTGAGTCGTCTATTTCTTGCAGGTCATCAGAGAAGCCAGGTGTCATTGTCCTAACGTTCCAGGTGCCCAGCTTTAGGGCAGTAGTTTTCTGTTTTCTGTTGCATGGTGCAGAGTTGTCGATCCGCTTGTCAGTTTTCACCCTAAACCCCACGCACCCCATGAGGTTAACGGACTGTGGCGAGGCAACACCTTACTGGCTGGGGACTGCCCAGCTTAAGGCGGGCGGTAGCTGCCCAATGAGATGCAATGATCTCTCCCACCGTCGGAAGCAGCCCCTGGCGTCATGCTCTACGCCAATCGAGCAAAGACTTATAACCGGTAAACTGCTGCTTCCCGTGTTGTGCCGACGCCGTATGGCGAAGTTGGAGTGTCCTCTCCAGTGCACGAAGCCTGGGTAAAGAAGGTATGGAAGATAGGCTGTTACCCATGCAGCAAATCCCCCCTCTCCACATCGCTGAAATGGTCCAATGGAAAGGCAGAAGCCAATACGGTTGGTTCCAGCGGCGTCACAGGAGTTGCCAGAACGTGACTGTGTTCAGCCATGAACTGCCTCAGGGACTCCGGCTCCTGATTTTGCCTCGAGGTTGACTCCTGAAGCCTTTTCCACAACTGGATGTAGCCACAAGGCAGTGGAGGTTTGAGGTCAGAGTTTCCTTCTCTTAGATGAGCTGCCTTCCTAGGCTGACGAGTCCCATCGACCCGGTATTGCAAGGGAGAGCAATACTTCCGTTTGCCTCCTCCCTGCTCGCCCTCTGCAAACCCTCCCCCTCCCCCTCTGCAAACTTCCCTTTGCCTCCTCCCAGCTCAGCCTCTGCAATCCCTCCCCCTCCCCGTCATATATATAATTTTATAAATACAAAATTATAAAGTCATGTATAGTTATACAAATATAAATATACAAGCTTACAAAGTATGTGTATATATATACATATACATATACATACAAAGTTCAATAAAATAAAATGTTCACTTCCTGTGCTGCTTCTCTGGCCATTATTATTATTATTATTTCATGTCACAACTGTACTGAAAATAATTTTGTCATGGGGTATGGTCCCTGGGTACCAAATGACCTTGAGGTCATTTCCTGGACTGCCTGGAGGACATTGCTGAACACAGGTTAAGGCTCACAGTAGTGTCATACAAGACAGGATGCCAGCCAGCCAAGCTAGAGTTTAACTCCCGCTATGGTTGACTTTGACAAGGACCTAGCCATGGCTGGACAATGTCAGTGAAGCCTGAAATGCTGTGCCCCTATCAAGAATCCCAGGATCTAGTACAATAAGAAAAATAAGAATGTCATCATGGCTGATGGCCTGGCCATTTCTCTTTTGTTAGAACACTGGCCCAAGATGCTTAGGTGATGTTTCCTTAATGGAAGTTAATGGTTGGGAGATCTTCCTGAGTGCCAGTCATCTGAGCTCAGAGATAGTGGCATTGCTAAGCCATCTGGCACCAGGGGCACAAAAGTTTTTAACACCCTCCCCTCGGGCCTCAGAAAGCATTAGAAAGGCCACTATCACAGGAAACCAGAAGCACGTTGCTTAAGGCCTTCATGAGGCCTTCTCAGGGAGTCAGAACATGGTCTTCCAGGGCCTCAGTAGGCCTCCTGGAGGTCCTGAGGCTTGGGGAGGACGTGTGAGGCCTTTCCAAGCCTCAGGAGGCAGCTTTCTTCACCTCAGGTCTGCCATTGGGAGTGCAGGTTGGCATCCCTCAAGATATGGTATCCAGGGCAATTTACGCCCCTGCCCCAGCTTAGCTACACCACTGCTTGGAGAAGGTCACCCTCCCACCAAAGAAGGAAAGGGAATGTTGTAAAGTGTGTGTATGTGTAGTGAAACAACAGTCTGCAGTTCGGCAGAGAGACAGGAGGGTACTGCCTGGGGATTTGATCTGAAGTATGTCTCTGAATGTTATTCTTCTGATGTGAAGTAGTGAGTACTGTCTTGTAGCAAGCACTCGCTGCTTGGTTCTTCCTATGTTCTATTTGTAAATAAAGCAAATATTCCAAAACCATCCTAAGCCCCCAGTTCTCTAAGAGAAATAGGCTAGGAACTGTGCAAAAAGAGAGGCCATGCGAAATGACTGTATGATCTAATGTGATGATGCATAATCCAATCTGGTATACTGATGATTCTGTTGTATTGGCATAGCAGAGTGTATGATGGACAGCTGCATCATGGAATGTCTTTATCCTTGTTGTTCCCCCTCTGACTCTAGCTACTGTAATCAAATTCATATGTTATTAATTTCTCATTTTATACTCTTTGGGCAGCCCAATCCTAAGCCGCACTGGAACAGGGAGGCTGGCTGGCCTGCCCTGTATCCAGAGCAGGATTGGGGCTGCTTATTCATTCCCCTTACCCTGGGTAACATCTCAGCAGCCCCAATGGGGCTACTTGCACCACTTAAAGAGGTGACAAATCCAAGCAGTCTGGAATTGGTCCTGGTTGCCAAGGACTGGGGTTAGGATCTGGCACAAGTGCCAGATTCTAGCCCCACACTCGGCCATGGCCCACCCATGGATCCACATCCCTGCCCACCCCAAGCCCCCACATTGGCCTGCCTTGGCTGGCACGGGCTTACCATTCCACCAACACTGCGGGGCTCGCATTAGCCTCCAGGCACCAGCCCATGGCTGTGTGCCAGCCTCCCTCCCCACACAGTGGTGTGAAAGTGCCTTATGGCACTTTCACAACACCCTCAGGGCTGGCGCAAAGGACTTGTGCCAGCCCAAGGGGCATTTTGGATTGTGCCCTTAAACTATCAGTTGGACCAGAGGCGGGGTGCAAATGCAGAACACTTTCACCTGTACAAGTCCACCCAATTTCTGCCAATTTTCCTCTCCATCAAAAATGAAAGATAAGACACCATTAGATATCCTGTTCCATAAGTGAAACACTTCTCATGGTTCTCTAGATCCAAGCTGTCACTGAATGTTATTTGTCTGTGGCCATATTTTTATCCTGCTCTTCCTTCCTTTTCAAGGCATCCAAGGCAGCTCACAAAATAACATGGTATGATACATACAAAATATAGCATGAAATCAGAAGTATCACTAGGGTTTGAATCACCCAGTATGAGAGCTAGTTGCGTCACCCCCCATGATGGAGCTCCACCCATACCAGATCATATAGATTAAATTACAATATCATAAGCACCACCAAAATGCAGTGGGATCACTAGGGTTGGTATAACCCCACTAATTTTGTTTGTTTATTTGTTTAAATATATAACAGGTTACCCAACAAATCAGTTACCAACAAAAAAACCAGTGGCTAACCTGATGACACTCACACAACTGAATAACAGCCCAATCCTGAGCTGCCTGGGGCACCCAGCCTCAGTGGCACTGAGAATGGCTGCCGCCGAATCCTGTGCTCCCCGGGGTACCGCGGGAAGCAACTCGGGAGCCCCGCAATGGGGCTACTCACTTTACCACCGACCAAAAGGGCGGTAGTAAAGGCTCTCGTGTAGCGCCTTAGATCTGGTGGAGCAGAGCTGCCTCCCTCCCTCCCCCCAGCACACCTCCCGCCCGCCCCCCACCTCCCCGGCACACCTCCCCCTGCCCTTTCTCCGCTTCTCGCCGGCCTTCCCCTCCTGGGAATGCCTCCTCCCATATCCGTCCTGCTTGGCTGTCCGTGAGACCACGAGCCGCAGAGGCTGGGCACCTGTCCCACACTAACCCGGCGCTAGCCCAGCACGGCCGTTGCTGGGCTAGCATGGGTGGTAGTCTGGCAGTGAGGCTCACAAATGTACCTTATGGCACATTTGCGACAGTGCACAGCGGCCCGAAGCCACGGCACTGAGCCCAGGATTGGGCTCTAAGAGTTCTAGTATTAACTCTGATATGTGGAATGAGAGCTGACGCATACTAACATTTTATTGGTTCCCTGCCATCTCATAATTACACATTGGCTCTCGGAACAATCTGTTTCGGTGGTCATTTTTGAGATAAGAAAATCCACTTTTTGTAACATAAGGCAATTGTGTTTTCCTTTTCTGGTTATTTCCTATAACATTTGATAGAATATTGTACAGATATTTCAGTGCCTTTTGTTTCAGTGCATTCTGAATTAAATTACTCACTGAATAATATATAATATGATGGTATTCAAAAATACCAAGATTTTCACAATTTTGGCTGGTAGCGGTGCCTCCCCAAATGCACCACCCTGTGTGGTCCACACACACCCCCCACATCCCTGCAGCAATGCTACTGCAGGAAAGAACAGTAAATAAAACAAGATAAAGCCAGAGAGGCCTTGACAATATAAACTGAAACAACAATAGAAAGAAAACATCACCCAGTGTTTAGGTGGCCAAAAGCTCTCTTGAACAGTGGTTTCTTGACCCAGTGTTCGAAAGCAAGCAGAGTAGAAACCAGGTGTTCTTCTTCGTAATTCGTTCTAAGGCCCTCTCATGTGACCCAGCATACTTCTGGTGCTGGTAGGCCACCAAAAAGAGCCTTATCCAGTGATCTCAATGTGCAAGTCAGTTCGGGTGGATGGATCTTGATCCCAAACTAATACGGCTTTAGAAGTAAAAGCAGCACTTTGCATGGAGCTCAGAAACAAAAATGGGGAACCAATGACGATAGCATAAACTTATTATTATGTGGTCATTAATATGGGCTCCCATCAGAATTCTACCTGCTGCATTCTGTATAAACTGATGCTTCCAAACATTTTTCAAAGGCAGGCCCGTGTAGATTATTGCAGTAATAGAGTCCAAATGTGACCAACATATTGTAGGTATGGCCCAAATCTGCCTTTTCACAGAAAGTGCACAGCTCTCACAACAGCTCAAACTGGGCAAAAGCATTGCTCCACTTCTGTCTTCTACTCTCACCCCTCCCCCCAAACAAGAGACCTTTTAGGTTGTGGCACCCTAATTGTGAAATTTCCTCCTCAGGGAAGCTTACCTGGCACTTGCCTGTGATTCCAATGCCAAGCAAAGATGTGTACATTTGTAACTCTGGCATGGAAAGGCAGAAGATTCAGTACAGGATCATTTGAATATAAGAAGAGCCCTGCTGGATCAGACAAAGGGCTCATCTTGTTTTCAAAAATGACCAGCCATATTCCTTCAGGAAGCCCACCAACAGAACATGAAAGCATAGCATTTTCCTCGTGTTTGGTCTCATCATCTGGTACGCAGTGATTTTGGGTTGTCTACATATGGAGGCTATGTTGCACTATCACTGCCTATAACCATTGATAGATCTGTCTGTCATAAAAGGATTTAATTTTTTAAAATAAACCTTTATTTATTTTTTACATTTTTATACTACCCTTCCTCCAGGAGCTTAGGGTGCTGTACACAGTTGCTCCTCTCCTTTTGTCCTCACAACAACCCTGTGAGGTAGGTGAGGCTGAGAGACAGTGACTGGTCTAAGGCCACCCAAGAAGCTTCATGCCTGGGTGGCGATATGAACCTGGATCTTCTCGGTCTAAGTCCAATTCCCAAACCACTAGGAACCATCCTGGCTAGAGTCCATCTCCAAACCTTATGGCAGTGATTTCCATAAGTTGATTGTGTGTTGTGTAAAGTATCCTTTTGACTGTTCTGAACCTACTGCAATCCAATTCATTGAGGGATCCAGAGTTCTATTGTTATGCAATGATTTACCTGGTTCCATGATCCTCTCTTGTTTTGTTTGCAGCTCTACATCTTCTTCTCCCTCTTCTGTGTTTTAGGTCAAAAGGTCACGTGACCTCCTCTAAGCAAATGTGTAGCCAGTCGATAATTGCTGGTGCCAGAAGTTATTGACTTGGCTAGAAAAGCAACTGGGCGAAATTCTTTTAAGGTCATATGAGCCTCTCTCTGCCATACATTAGTCTCTTATGTGAGAAACAGAATGTCGTCTGTGCTAGACAATGAGAGGAACTCATAATCAAATGTGAACTCGCTTGAATCCGTGTAGAACATATTTTGCAGTGACCAGCACCCCAGGAAGTCTGGATTCTAGAAAGTCAACCTGGATATTTGAAAACATTCATCTTAAGTGTCTCCAGTGATGGCAGTCTTGCCTTAATTGGGGTATTTAAAACAAGAACAAAAACTCTGGCAACACAAGTTCACTGTTAATACACCAGGAAGAAATTTGAAGAGCAATTTCCTTTACAAGACATAAAATCTAAATAAACAAGTTGTATTAGGTAGATCAGAAGCTGGAAGCTAACTGGAGACTATTCAACATCAACAGGTTAAAAAAGGATACTGAAGGAAATGAGGGAAATCTTGGAGAAGCTGATTGTGGAAGATATCGAGGAGATACCCACATCTAAATTAAACACAGTGTTTCAATTAGTGCAATGAAACATCATACTCTTCTGCAGCCATTTTTAACCACTGTGCCATGGCACACTGGTGTGCTGTGAATGGTCACCAGGCGTGCCCTGGGAATTTGGGAGAAGGTTATTCATTAGTACGGCCACTGGAGGATGTGAGCCCCCCATTGACAGCACAGTGTGCCTTGCCAATTGTAAAAAAAACTGATGGAGTGCCTTGACCATTTTATTGCCTTGCCAGTGTGCCGTGAGGTGAAAAAGGTTGAAAATCACTGCTCTACTGTATTAAACACCACTGAAAATCTCCCAGTTTCAAGGAAGAATCATTTCTGTTGTCTTCCAGAAAACATTGTCCACAAGGACCACATTGTCCACAAGGACAGCAAGGACATCAAAAGCTGACTCTTGTCTCATATTCTGAGTGAAATGAATTCACTATAACTTCCCCAAAAGATTAGAAACCAAGATGCAATTGGCAGGAACAGCCTTATTCTCTCTCTCTCTCTCTCTCTCTCTCTCCTCTGTGTGTGTGTATGTGTGTGTGTGAGTGAGTGAGTGATTTCAACCTACACAATTCTTCCTGAGGGACTTTCACCTGCCAAAAATGGCCATGGGTGAAAACTTCACAACAGGTCCACATAAAAATGAAGAGGGGGGAATAATAATAATAATAATAATAATAATAATAATAATAATAATAATAATAAAAACAACTAGGTATTTATATACCGCCTTTCTGGTCATCGGATTACTCTTCTGACTTCAATCAAGATTGTAAGATTGTTGTACTGAATCCCACATTGGTCCATCCTTGCTACACCCACAGTTGTGACTACACAAGGATGGGTTGTGCTTTACATTTTATAACATTTTGGGGGCATTTTGTTTGTATTTGTTAGAAGCGGATGGTAAATCTTTGTGGAAGCCAATGACTAAAACAATACAATTGAACTAATTTATTTGCTAATATGAAATGTCAATACAGAGCCAATGATTTATGCAGACCATAATCCAATATCTTTACTCACGTATGAGGAAGCGGAACTGTCCCAGAAAACAACAATGAAATGGTTTAAATGATAAAATATTCTAATGATTTCGGGATGACAGCAAAGTCTTTATTAGAAGATGGATAAATTTGCTATTTGCCTTTTTTAAACAAGAGCAAAAACGAAGGGGAAAAAGTAAGACTGAAGGCATATTGGAAATAAACGTACATGCAGCTGCATGGCGTGTGGTTTAAGTAATGTCTATTTTCACCCTTAGTTGAAATTCTAAACTCTATTGTGACTCTCAGTGACATGGAAGGAGATTATTGGGCAGTGGGGTTTTGTTTCTCTGTTGACTGTAATGGGAGCGTTTTAACTTGCACCTGCTGAAGGCACTGTATGCCATCATTGCAGGGGGAATCAAGGTCTGAGAAAGTCTGGCATTCTGACTGGGTCTTGCTCCTACCCTGACACACTAGAGTTTTGGTCCCTTCCTCTGGTGGACTTGCACCAGCAATGGGGTTACACTGATATGACCCAGGTAATAGGCCGTTATAGAATCTACTAGTGTGGCTGTGTCTTCAAGAGCTGCCAAATCTGAGAGCCTCAATGGTACCTATGGTCCTCATAACTAGACCATACGATTGTACCTTTAAATACCCCAAATCTGATGATCTAACTTATTAATCAAAGCGTATTTTAAGTCCGGAATCCTTCAGTTTACAAAGCATGACAAAGAATATTTATGGATCAAAACATTCCTTGATTTTTCATTTCTCTATTAAAGGCCAAACTAAACGAGATGGTAAATATGTCATAACATACAACATACAACAAACCTTTATTAGGTATATATGGTAAATATGTCATTGCAGTTTACTTTAAAAGAAAAATAGCAACCATGCGGGTGCCCAATCGAGATCAGGGCCATGGTGTGGCATAGGAGGTGTTTAACTTCTGCAGCATTTTCCCATTGATAATCCTCCTCAAAACAACTACGCACCCCAAAGGTGCCACTGAAACAAGTTGGACTATCGTGGGATAAGATCAATGCAATGAAATTGGCATATGTGATTACTGGAGGTGTTTGTTTCCTTGAGTAATGGATGTTTACAGACTGAGGGCCAAATCCTGTTGGGCTCTAGCACCGTCACTAAGCTCCAGTGCTAGCGCTGGGTGTCGTAAACATGCCATAAAGCACATTTATGGCATCCTCAGAGTAGGGAGCGCCAGCACCGGGCCAGCACCAGTCAGCACTGGGCCCAGAGCCGGGTGGAGGATGCTGCGGGAATGCCCGAAGGTAAGTCACACAGTCGGGCGGTGTTGTGGGTTTGGGGGCAGGGGGAGGCATTACAAAGCAGGTAGAGGATGGGGGAGGAGGAACTGGCCCAGGAGGGGAGTGGAACCAGCAGATCCTATCCTCTGTGCTGATCTGCCAGATCCTATCCTGTTCTGCCAGATCCTGTTCTCCATGTTGGGTTGAAAGTTCCCTCTGTGAATCTCCCTGCTCTTCCAGATCCTATCCTCCATATTGGGGTGAAAAGCCTGACACGGAGGTTCTTTCATCTGCACTGGCAAAGTAGCCAGCACAGACATGAGAAGCCCTTCTGTGGGACCTGGGGCTTTCTTCAGGGGAAGGGGATAAAAGTCCCCTTCTCCCAAGGAGCTCTCCAGCAGCTTCCCAGTGCCTGCAGGATACAGTAGTTGCCATTTAGGCGCAGCTATTCCTCCAGGTGCAAGAAGCTCAGGATTGGGCTGTCTGTTTTACAGAACAAAATGAGCTTACTTTGGATTTAAAAAAACCAAAAACCGTTTTCAAACTCCTCTTGTGATTACATATTAGAAAGATTTTACCATGAATATGAATAGATAAGGGCTGTAATCCTATACACATTTACCTGGAAGTAGGTCCCAATGAACTTAATTAGACATATTTCTGGGTAGACATGCATAAGATTGGGCTGTAAGACACAGGGGGAAGGTACTGAGTTTTTCAGGGAATTGTATTTTACATTTGAATTAGATTTCCTTTATTGGTAATTTTGTCATTTGTAACTTTTCCAGGATGTTGAGCAAGTTGGTTTTTGTTATTGCTGATACTGTTTTTAAATGTAGGGGCACTTAACACAATTGTTGCCATTTATATGTGCTGTCAAAACAAGCCGTGTCCTTCATGTAATAATTGATTTAGTATTTGTATTTTGTACAATATGAACACATTTTTTAAACTTCCTGCAGAATTGTATTTTACTATAATTTTCAAGTAAACTTGCCAAAAATATTTACATATAATCATATAAATTAAATGACTCTGATTTCTCCTTCTGCAGCCTGATGGGCTGGCTGCAAATGGACACAACACTTGGAAAGGAGAAGTCAGGTGACAGTTGATCTCAGCTAGGCTGATGAAAGAAGCCTGGCTCCCTGTCTCCTAAGATCTGGACTTTGACAATGCAATTGCAGCACCAGCCTTTCACATGGTGACTGGCCAAGTGGAGTTGACTCACCTGGCATGAAGGAGTGTGCTTTGACCCAGCTGAGGACAGCCTCTTCTTTGTGGATTGATTATCCCACATTTCCTCTTTGCACTGTCACCATTACCTGTCCTATCAACTGAGCCCTTTTGAAAAAGGCTAACATTCTGCAGGTCACCCTTCATGAGAGTATGTAGAGGATTAGAGTCATCCTTTCCACTTCCCCTTCCCAAAGCCTTCTTTTTGACTGGGACTAAACTAATTTATGTCTAAACTAACAAATTATACAAGGGTATTTTAAAAACTGCAATAAAAGACCACTGGTTACCTTTTATTTGTCAACATAAAGGTCAGACATCAAGTGATATCATGCATTCAGTGCAATCCTTACCACACTTCCCTGAGAGTAAGTTCCATTGAACAAAATAGGACTTACTTCTGAGTAGACCTGGTTAGGATTGTGCCCTGAGGGCCTGAGGGCTTTCCAGCACTGGCATAGCAGTGCCAATGGGATATGTGCTGCATCCTGCAGTTGGGTGTCACTCACGGATGCCTCCTCAAAGTAAGGGAGTGTTTGTTCCCTTACCTCGGGCCTTCATTGCCCTTATGTCAGTGCTGGAAAGCACTGACACAAGGGGTTAGGATTGCACCCTTAGTCTCATAAAATCATCTTGCTAATTAACACGGTACAAGCAAATCCAAACATGGGACAGGATATGGTAGTTCTGTGGCCCTTTTGAATTCTAGCATTAGCCTTGGGGGACTGGCAATAACATCCAGGAATGCATCTCTATGCTTGCAGAATGCAAATCAAATTAGCTGGTGTGCATATGGGTATGCATCAAAACTTCATTCTACCAGCATAGATGGACATTCCCTCTACTGGAAATCTCTCCCAAGGCTGATTCAAATGTGGGAAGAGACAATACTGCACTCTTCACAAAACATCATGCTCATTTGTACTTGAGCACTGTTCTTTATTATGAGATTAGTTTACACATTCCCCATGCACCCTCCACTCCCCACTCACGGCATGCTTGGGCTGTTTCAGCTACTGTGTCTCAGCCTGAGATCTCACAACACCTCTCAAGGACCTGAAGTGGCATCTTCGCATTGGGTCAAGATCTCAGGTTGAGGGATGAGTTGGAGTCAAGCCAGGTGTCAGCAGTACGAAGTGGCAGAGACCATAGTTGCCTCCTGATGTCACTGGGGTTTGGATCATCAGGAACCATGGGTACATCTGCCCCCAGTCACAGGGTGTCCTGTACTTTGTGTATGCCATAGTGAAGCTCTTTTGGTAATCTGGAAAAACCTTAACCATGTAGGGGTATATTTTGAGACCCGTGTTTTGAGAGACAGAAGTACCAGAAATCTATGTTAAGATGTTTCTTGTATGAACCATATTTAAGTTCTCTAGGCCATGTGAATGTACATTAACAATTTCATTATCTGAGCAAGGGTGCAAGCAAGTGGGACATTCATCAAGGCTATACATGTTTTCTCCTAATATATGGCAGTTATATGTATAAACTTAAAATGTATGCACTTCATGGAGCAAACCTTAGAAGAAGGCAAAGGGATCCATGAAATCAGAGGAGTATGCACTATACACAGATAGCACAATACACGTGCCCACTCTGTCCCCTGTACCACTGAGGGATCCTGGGAAAACCACTGCCTTTGGCCTTAGAAATTCTTTGTGCAACTCAGGAGGTTTTGGGGAATTGATTTAACTCCTCACATGGAAATGGTCAAGGGCCAGACTGTGTGAACATTTCACCTGATGAAGAAATTTTACTGCAAAAAGATGTCCTATGTGAAATTGGCAAAGGCATGGTGGTGTTCATATTGTGAATCCATTCTCAATGAGATTGGTCAAGAATAGTAAGGAGCTCCATGGCTTGACTCTAGTTCTTGTCAATGTCATCAAAGTGCTGTTATTGTGTTGAAAAATAAAAGCACTCCAGTGTAACCCAGAGTGTAACTCTGTAACTCTGTAGCTACATATTCAGTTAGTCAGCATCATCACCAACAGGTTGGAAAAACTGCACCATCACCAGTGAGTCACTTCACTGAGCTGTAAGGCAGAGCCCATTCACTTGGAGCCCATTCACTTGATGCATTCTTCATAATCACCAGCTTTCCACCTTGATTACTATGCTCATCAGTGCCAGTGTGACTTTTCTATTTCTGTTGGTATCTTGCATATTCCACATGCGCTGCCTCCGACTCATTCTCGGCATCACCTGGCAGGACAAAGTTCCTAACAACACAGTCCTGGAACGTGCTGGAATCCCTAGCATGTATGCACTGCTGAAACAGAGACGCCTGCGTTGGCTCGGTCATGTCGTGAGAATGGATGATGGCCGGATCCCAAAGGATCTCCTCTATGGAGAACTCGTGCAAGGAAAGCGCCCTACAGGTAGACCACAGCTGCGATACAAGGACATCTGCAAGAGGGATCTGAAGGCCTTAGGAGTGGACCTCAACAAGTGGGAAACCCTGGCCTCTGAGCGGCCCGCTTGGAGGCAGGCTGTGCAGCATGGCCTTTCCCAGTTTGAAGAGACACTTGGCCAACGGACTGAGGCAAAGAGGCAAAGAAGGAAGGCCCATAGCCAGGGAGACAGACCAGGGACAGGCTGCACTTGCTCCCGGTGTGGAAGGGATTGTCACTCCCGGATTGGCCTTTTCAGCCACACTAGATGCTGTGCCAGAACCACCTTTCAGAGCACGATACCATAGTCTTTCGAGACTGAAGGTTGCCAATACAATACTTGCATATTCTTGCTCTCTCTCACTGAAACTTCATTGGAAACTTCATTCCCTGACCTGTTCTCTCTCTCTCTCTCTCTCTCTCTCTCTCTCTCCTTTTTTTGAGAGGAACTTTGCTTCATGGCATTTACTATTTTATTTTCTTCTACATTCTTCTTCTCCCATCACTTGCTGCTCTTAACAGATGGTGACATCGCTCCCAGCCTAAGCTCTGATCTTTAATTATGGGCCAGGCAAACTCACGCCCTAAACTATGAGTATTTACACATGTAGTGGTAACACATGTGTATGGCGGGAGTGTTGGCAACACTGTAGATTTCACCAGTGAGAATGCGATCTTGCCTCATACTGTATCATTGCACGTGTGCAGAGATACAAACTGAAATCCATGTCTTGTGTCCAAGCAGATAGAATTCAGAAGTGCAAAAGACATGTGAGCTCCATGGGCAAAGAGTTTGGATTATGCTCCTGGAATGCATAAAGGTTCTCTTTAGTTGCAAACAATATGTTTAAATTGTTATAGAAATCAGTTAGCATGCATGCGTATTCACAAAATACAGTGGACTCATCCATGGGTCTGGTATCCACGTATTTTACTATCCACAGATGCCGTGAATGTGGGGAGGTCTCCTCTGAAAAATGTTTTTAAAAAAATAAAAATCAATTTTAAAAATAGCCTTTCCTGTCTTTGCACTGCAAAATTATGCTGTTTGCATGGCTGCAGGGCTGTCTCCTGTACTCCTGTAAGCCATTTGCGGGTTGCACAATGCATTCTGGGGTGATCCAGGGCCAGGGGAGAGGGTCACAGGAACCAGAAGTGGCTTACAGGAGCACAGAAGACTTCCTGCAGCCCTGCAGAGGCACAATTTTGTGGTGTGAAAGTAGGGAAGGTTATTTTCTTATTGATTTTTAATGTTTTAAATGTTTTTAAAAGGGGATTCCAGTATCAGTTGGGGGGATTCAGAATCAAATCCTCATGGATACAGAGGGAATACTGTCTAAGTACTTTTTTTAAAAAAGGGAAGCCAGTTTAAATCAATGAATTAGATCACTTTCATTAAATTAAATTCACCCTACTTCCCCCTATTAAAAAGATATTTTGAAAACTGCAACAGGGTACAAACAGAAAAGAGATTAACTGCTGGTGTTGTTTTTGGGCTCTATAAATGAAATATGTGAAGGCAGGCAATTTGTAATGAACCTGTTTATATAACCACAAAGTTAATGAACAGCCAAAGCTAAAAGTTGAGTCTTAGGGCCTAAACTACATGTTGCACACAAAGCATTATGATGTAGCCAAGCCCAAAAAGTGCTACCTAAAGGGAAATAAGGTTGGGGAGGAGGGCAGAGAACAGAGAATTAGAAGGAAGAGGGATGTTTAATCCTTTCCCCACATGTCTCATCTCCAGGTCTAATTGTTCCCCAAGGCAAGTGGCTTAAGGGGTGATTTGGAGCAGAAAAAGAGCAGACAGAGAAAGGACTAAACACCTTCCTCCCACCCCATGTGCTTATTGGCACCAAGTTTTTTGTTATGGAAGTAATGTGTAGTTTCACTCTTATTCTAGCCATTAATGAATGGTAACTTCAGTGGGGGATGCAGCAGAGACAATTACTTTATTTGTTAAATTTAGACATTGGCAAATATTATAGTATTCAACATTCAATTTGGCTGAAATATGTCGGAATAATAGCAAGATGGTCGAATTGTTCCAAAATATCTCTTTTCAATCTTTTATTTTTGATTAAAGCACATAAAATGAATGCTGTAAGCCAGTGTAATATATCAGTTGCATTAGCTGTTTGTAGGATTAATTTTATGGCAGATGAATGTATATGCTTTGGGAAAACTTTTATTAAAAACCAGGAAACAGGAAGATAACAGGAAGATAAAATGTTATTTTATGCTAAGGGCCCAATCCTATCCAACTTTCCAGTGCCAGTGCAGCCATACCAATAGGGCATATGCTGCATCCTGTGGTAGAGGGGCATCCGTGGAGGCCTCCTCCAGGTAATGAGATGTTTGTTCCCTTTCTTTGGGGCTGCATTGCAGCTGCACTGGCACTAGAAATTTGGATAGGATTGGGCCCTAAACCTGCAGTCATGGTGGGCCACAAGCCTATGGGTTTGCTCTCAATTTACTCCAATGTACCTGAGATTAGACCGGACTAATTCCAAATGCATCTGTTTATTGCAGCAGTACTCTTGTTTTACATGGGAGTGATTGCGCTGAAGTGTCATAAATCTGTAGTAACAGAAATTTAGTTTCAACACTTATTGGCGCAGCATTAGTTACATTAAAGACATGATTTGGGAGTGGCGCCTTTATACAGTTCGGCGTTTCTGTATATCTAACAAAAAAATAAACTGATTCTAGATATGCACAGACCGCAAAATATTTTTATTCTGTAAAAAAGAAGAAATGTGCATAAGAAGCAGTTAATTTTTAACCCCAGTTGTTGGTCTCCAACTTGGCAAGGACAAACTGCAGCAGCACATTCTGGCTGGGCTGACTGGGTACATGCAAAGGTCAGGCAGCAGCTTCCCCCGAAACCAGCTCTCTTTTCCTGTAAATCACAGGAGAGGGTGGAGGAATACAGCTGTGACTTGACTCTTCAATAAATTCATCCTTCTTGTAGGGCTAGAACGTATTTATATGCTGAAGGTACTGCGGGCTGAATTTTCAATCAAGCACACATGGCAGGCAACAACCACGTCCATAGTTTGCAGGCTTCCATTTGTGCACAACACTAGCGACAGCACAGGAGACCATTGGCTTTATTTATTTATTTATTCATTTGATTGATTGATTGCTGTTTTTCTCCCCAAAGATGCTTATATTCATGAAAATGGGAGCTGCTCCTATCCACTCCAACATAGAGCATTCCTCCAAGGTGGCCATTCCCCAAACCCCAGTCTCATCTTTTCCATCCTTTTCCATTCCAACTCACTCCCCCAACTATTGGCTGTTGGGTGGTCAGTTGCCTGGCTGTGCAGTCCTTAGATTTTTCCACCCAAGACTGCAGAAACATCTGCAGTCAGGGCAGAGAGGGAGGAACCAGATGCAACCACTGTGCCTCAGGTGCAGGGCCTATGAGAGGAATTTTGGGGGTACAAAGTTTCTTCTGGGCCCCTTCCCAAAGAGGAAGGGGGGCAATGGGGGCAGGCAGAGTGGGGAGGCAAAATAGGGCAGGAGAGGGCTGACAGGCACAGTAGTCTCTGAAGCTCAGGTCTACTAGGTTTCTTGATGCAGAGCCCAGGTCTACCCAACTATGTGGCATTGGCAGCTAGATAAAGTAATATGGAAAATTAAACACACTCCTAAGTCTCACTAAAATTTTTAAAATATAGAAAATCAATTGCAGAAAATTAGCACCATCGTATTTAGACTCACACTAGAATGGATCAAAATGAACTTCCCCACAGCTGGGTCCCTGAATACTCTTTCATGGTTATGGGATCCAAAGAGCTACTGTAGCAGGCCAGTTTCCCCCCAGATTTGACACTGTGTTAAGGAGGGTCATGGAAACTTTCCTGGATCTGGTGTGTATGGCTTGCAGCAGCAGTTAACATTGCATGCACATGATTGTGCCCCAGCATTATGCACTGGCAATGAGTTCAGGTGAGATAGGAAAATGTCAAGTCCCAGGAACTTTCTGGGCCCCCTCCTTTGGTTCCCCTTTCTGACCCTGGGCCCAGGTACAAATTACCCCCTTTACCCCCCTCTCCTAGGCCCTGCTCAGATGAGATGCTGCATGAGGGCTGCCGAAAGGCCTGTTGCCTGCGGGCAGGCTCCTCACTCTTTTCCCGTCACAGGTATACAGCACTGCATGGTGATGCATATTTATTCGCTGAGGAGGCCGTGGGCTGAATTTGATGCTGATGATGTGAAACTTTCCTGTCTCAAATCCCAAGGTAAATGTAAATCTCTCACTGACTTCACCTCTGGGTATAAAGCTTGGGTTATCCAATCATTCTCACTCCAAGGCCCTGCTAAAGAAAGGAAGGACTACAATGCAGGATTGATCCCAGGGCTTGCTCTTCACTCCCCTGAAGTCTGATAGCAGAATGAACTTTTAAGTTGGGCCTGTAGAGAAGCATGTTTTTTCTTCCCCTTTTCTCCACCTTAGGAAAATGGATCCACCCACATCAGAGGTGGCTCCACATTCTGTGGGGACCCTAAATGGCATGCGCCTGCATGCTTTAAAAAGCACGTGAGCGCACCAGCTCCCCCCACATGGTGCCACACAAACAAGGCAGCAGACTGATACAAGTCCTCTATGTCACCACCTGCAGCTACAGCATTAGTGGTGATGGAAAACTTACCCATTCATTACTGGGCACCCAATTAGCTTTCTCAGTTGGGCACCCAATGGAGAGACTAACAGAAAGGCAATGGGGAGCGGGTGGTAACAATAGGCCATCCTCAGTTTGACAATTCTCAAATACCTATGATGCAATGTTGGGGGACAGGACTCCTGGGAGTTGTGAAATGGAAATGAGGAAGGAAGAAGACTGTCCACTCTTGCTTCTACAGCTTACCACCAACATTGCCATGTAAGCACCCCACATAGGTCATACCAGATGGTGGTGAAGACCAGTAGCAGTAGAAGATCCTTCTTGCCTCAAGGGTTTGCTGGTGATGGGTGTAGGCCTTTTCCGGTGTTGCCATCTACTCTGGAAGTCTCTTCCAAGAGAAGCCCACCCAAGCCTTACATTTGAGTGTTTCAACAACCTGCAAAAAAGGCTTCTTACAGAGGGGGGGTTGAAAGAAATACCTGCTTTAAGAGGTCCTGTTTGATTTCTACTGTCATTGCAACAAATGTGTGATCTATACCAGTGTTTCTCAAACTGTGGGTCGGGACCCACTAGGTGGGTCACAAGCCAATTTCCAGTGGGTCCCCATTCATTTCAATATTTTATTTTTAATATATTAGACTTGATGCTACCATAGTATGTGACTGCATTTGGTTACAGACCTGTACTTTGAACAGGCTACTCTGTATATGCTTTAACAATGGTAGTAAATGGGACTTACTCCTGGGTAAGTGTAGGTAGGATTGCAGCCTAGGATTGTTAAAAACTTTTCCTGCTTGCTGATGTCACTTCCGGTCACATCATCACTTTCGGTGGGTCCTGACAGATTCTCATTCTAAAAAGTGCGTCCTGGTGCTAAAAGTGTGAGAACCACTGATCTGTACTTTTAGACCAGGGGTGCCCAAACCCCGGCCCTGGGGCCACTTGCAGCCCTCAAGGCCTCTCAATGCGGCCCTCAGGGAGCCCCCAGTCTCCAATGAGCCTCTGGCCCTCTGGAGATTTATTGGAGCCCACACTGGCCCGATGCAACTGCTCTCAGCTTGAGGGCAACTGTTTGACCTCTCACGTGAGCTGTGGGATGAGGGCTCCATCCACTGCTTCTTGTTTCACTTCTGTGATGCAGTAGTGGCAGCAAAGGAAAGGCTGGCCTTGCTTTGTGCAAAGCCTTTTATAGGCCATGAGCTATTGCAAGACCTTCATTCATTCATATAAGCTCATCTTTAATATATTCATTTATGTAAACTTATGTAAATTTATTCAAATTTTAAATGTAAATTAATTCTTTTTTTTCCCCGGCCCCCGACACAGTGTCAGAGAGACGATGCGGCCCTCCTGCCAAAAACTTTGGACACCCCTGTTTTAGACTGATGATGTTTCATGACTGTTATCATTTTATTTCTTTTTCTATTTGGAAAGCTGGTGTGGTAAGTTGGCTAAAGACAGAACTATGCGTGGTCATGTGTAGGACCAGGGTTCTTTTTTATGTACCACTGGAGCTGCAGTTTGAATAAAATCCTCCCCCCCCCCAAGCAGGAAAGCAGTTTCTCAATTCATTCCCAGCACACTATTTTTTTCTGACAAAAATTCCCACCTTCCACACTTGTACTCCTGCTGGAGAGAATATATGGGTACTCATCTTTTCTTCAGCGGGGTAATAGCAGCTGGGGACAGCAGGAGGGAGGGAAAGAACTGGAAAGCCCTTCAACTCCCCTGTACCAGTCTTGAAATTGGAGCTTCAGTGACTGCATTCTGATTAAAAAAAAAAAATCCAGAAGAATAAGGGAACCACATTTAACATACTGTTCTGTTCCTTGTTTAATAAGCCAGAAAGTCATCCATTCAGATCTCCCCTTGACCACAAAGTCACTAGTTGTGCATTATGGGAAGATCATTGGAATCATCTATTATTTGAATATATTGTTTAATTACTTATATGTATGAGGTGCTGTACAAAAGCAGAAAGAACATGTCCCTGCCCACAGCCTTAGCATCTAAAACAGTGGTTCTCAAACTTTTTAGCACCGAAACTCACTTTTTTAAATGACACTGTTGGGACCCATCCAGCTTTACAAGACTTTTTTAAAAAGCTGATCTAGAAAGAATTGTTTGTTTATTTACTTGCAAAAAAATCCTCAATCCATTTCTTGTAATGAGGCAGCCCTAACGAATAGCCGCAAGGCTTGAGGGTTTAGTTATGACCCAGCCTTCACCTGCCTCCACTACTTGTCATTGATGGACTTGGAAAAAAACACACCAGAAAAAAAGATGTTCAAACATTTATCTCCCTGTATTTGCACAAGATTGCAAACTTGAGGAGCTCAGCTGTTTGCAGGGCAATTAGCAGCTACCTTGCAAACTACAGAAGCTCAGCTCTTTGCAGGACAGTTAGCAGCTGTCTGATTTTTGAATATCCCTAGGCTAGGGCTTGAAGCAATTAGAGCCCAATCCTGAGCTCCACAATCACAAGCATGCTGTAAGGAACGTTTTTGGGCCATAGCACCAGTACTCCGCTGGCTGGCACTGGGCTAGTGCCAGGTGAGTGCTGGAGCTGGCAGTCACATGAACCACTGAGCAGCAGAGAAGTAGGTGGAGGCAGGGAGGGGGTGTTCCAAGACAGGCGGAGGCAGAGTGAGGGTGGGGAGAGGTTGGGGAGGGGGCATTCCAGGGGGAGGGAGTGGGGCGGGACGGAGATGGGACCAGGGGAGCTTTGCTCCACCAGATCCAGAGCTTCAGTGTTGGGCTGGCTGCCCAACACGGAGGTTCTTGATTCTAAGGTGACCTTTAAGTAGAATCGAGTAGCCCTATTGCGGGGCTACTCACTTTACCCGGGGAAAGGGGACATAAGTCCCCTTCTCCTGAGGAGCTGTTGGCAGCTGCCCAGAGCGCACAGGATGTGGCAGCTGCCACTTTTGGCACTGCTACAGCCCTGCACACCAGGCAGCTCAGGGTTGGGCTGCCCGTTGTCTGATCTTTCCATCACCAGTATTTTCATTGGAGGCTCTGCAGAACCTACCAGAAATGCAAGACCTATCAAGTGGGTCCTGACCTACAGTTTGAAAAATACTGATCTAAAACATAGGAGACAACAAGAAAGACGAGTTGGAGGGAAAGGGGAAAATGCTGTGCTAGTTAGGAGAGAGTAAAGAAAGGGAAAAGATTTAAAGTATACAATAATTAACTGGAGTAGGATTTATTGTCTTTTTAAAGTCAAATTGAATATCAGGAAGGAAACAAGGTTTTAGTAATTTCTTAAAGTGAGAAAAAGAGGAGGCCAGATGAATATTTAAAGAGATCAAGATGATGCATGCAAATTTTGGAATACCCACCGGCAAAAAAAATTAAAAAACATCTAAAGAGAGATATTTATTTGAAAAAGAGAAGCAGGCAGAGTTTTCTAGCATACAGATAAAAAAAGTGCAGAAACAGTTGTTTTATTCTCACAAATGACTTCCTCTGTTCTATGGCAATAGTAGGAAGGGGACAGAACACTTGCTTACACAGACCAATTCTAGCAGTCCATTGCAAAGTCAGGATTTGGGCCCCTAGAAGGGCTCACTGGTTTCCACTACAGCCAAACTCAGAGCAACAAACAGGCAGGTAGGGAGCAAGGTCCCCATTTTGACATATCCAAAGCCGACCAAAGACAAAAAGACTCCTTGGATCCTGCCTCATGTAAGAAAGGCCTTTGTTATATCTCAGCTTTGTTTTGTATTCTGGTATTGTGTTTGCCTCTGCTCCTCTGTCAAGTTGAAGGGTCTCTGCAAGCCTGCAATTTCAGTGATAGCAGACCAGCTCTCTTCATCCCTTGTGGCATTTGCCCCTTGGTGCTGCTGCTGCCACTTTGCCAATGAACAGTGCATTTTTTTTTCCTTTTTCATTTTGCTCCTCTCCCAGGATCAGTCCAAATGGATTAGGATAGGTGACAAAACATGTCACCAGGCTGGGTGAATGCCTACCCTGTCGTGGAATGCATTATCTTTCCCACCAAAGCAAATGGATACCACTGGTTTATAAGGGGCACACTTGATAATTCTTTTTGGGGTGTGGGCAAAACCTACTTTCTGCCCTGGTAACCCAATAAACGTGGGGAAAATCCACCTCTATTCTGTGTAGTCCTATCCTGGATTTGTTCTTCTGGTCAAGCTCAAGTATGACATTAGCATGCGATGGAATGCTGGGAACTGGTTTTCATATAAGCAGATTTTGTGTAAAGAATTAGAATGACCTGGAATTCAGTCACATCACAGACAACAAAACTCCCACAGACAGGTCTCCATCTTCAAGCTATCTCAATGGCTGTTTCCACATTGCCCTTTACTATAGAATGGCCATCCTTTGTTCATTCACTTTTTATGGAGCATCTGGATAATGTCATTCAGTGAGATCCTGTCTACTAAGTCCCATTATGGTCAGTGGAGGAAATATGCATAGGACTGCAGCCTTAGTCAGATCAGGGTTGTCTAGCGTTTTCTGTATACCCCTCCTATGCTTGCTCTGCAGCAATTCTTTTCTGTAATAAAATCAGTTGCAGCTCCAGCCTTTGGAATGTGGACTAAGCATTATGAAGGTTTTTTCAGAGCTCTTGCACCTTTACATGAAACGCATTCTCTTTGTAGGTTCCGCCTGTTTTATTGCTTCCTGTTGAATTTGCCACTTTAACAAAGACAAAAAAAAGAGAGGAAAATAAATCATTAAAAAACTCTCACTCCACCCCCCCCCCCAATAGAAACTGACATGGGGCAGAAAGGCCATTCAAGGGCTAATTCCTAACAAATCCCCAGTCAGACTCCATAGGAAGCCACAAAATAGTCTGAACTACGTAAATAAAAAAAAAACATTCATATGAAGTTGCCAAGTATCAGCACTGAATTGAGCTTACTTGTGAGTAGACATTATATAAGAGTTTTGCCCAAAGAGAAGGGCATTTTGCTAGTTAATATAGTGTGGCACCTCTGTTTTAATTCCACTTTCAGCTAACTGCAGAAAAATAAAGCCTTCACAGCACTAAAGGATGCTCCTGGTGTGGCAACAACCCACCAGGGTCACTGGCTTCCTACAGCACACACCTGTGAAAACAGTGAACCTACTTGTGACCAGAAATAACTACCACACATCCAAATTACAAGGAGCTGAATCAGCTGTGCTTGTGATCAATGGTATTGGAATGGCTGATAGATCTAATCTTGCCAGCACAGAAAACTGTCTGCCCCCCATTATCTGAGGGCCATCCATCACCCAAGTCAATGCTGTTGCCGCTGCTGAAGTGGATTGGAATGTTCTGGTGAGTTTTGTGATCTTCAAATATCTCTAGAGCTCCTGTGTTACCACTTTCCCTGAGCTGGGAAGCTGGAAGCTAAGGAATAAAACAAAGTCTGCAATACTCAGGACTGATGTCTTCAATATCCTCAGCAAAACCACACGGTACCTCATCAGTCACTGCAAAGAAGGGTTCAATAGAAGCATGGGTATATAACTTGACAGTATGCGGCTTTGCAAGCCAATGTGGGAAAAGATTCCAATGGTCCTTCCCAGCAAGAAATAACTTACCTTGGAAAGAGCAACATAGCCAGGCCTGGTCAATCCATTAGGCCAACTAAAGCTGTCACCTCAGGTAGCAGATTGGTGGCAGGGGGGCACCCATATCTGTCCACCTTCCTGCCTCTACTGCTGCTCCTCCTCCTTCCACTCCCTGGATTGAAAAAGGGAAAGGGGGACAGAGAAGAGGAAATATGGAGAGGAGGAGAGCGATGAGCTAGAACAGCGATGTCAAACTCCTTTCATACAAAGGGCTGAAGTTAGCATTCATGATGCTTGCTGAGAGCCAGAAGTGACATCATTAAGCAGGATGTGACATCATTAAGCAGATGATGACCAGAAATAAAACACTTTGATCTCACATAGAAACAGCTGCAAATGACAGAATTTTATATATTATAGGTTTGTGTTTGTTGTTTGTGCCAATAAAAGATTACTGATTGACAGAAGAGAGAAAATGTGCAAATCTTGTTTATATTTTCAAGCTATGACAGAGCCCACGTTTGGAGAGCCCAATTGTAATGGGGCCAGATAAATTGCTTCCGGGGGCTGTAGCCGGCCCACAGACCTTATATTTGACACCCCTAAGCTAGAGCATTGGCAAGTGGGAGCAAGGGCAGGCACATCATGGGGTAAGGTACCCTATTTTGGCATGCTACCTCAGAAGCCAGGAGGTCTTGGGTTGTCCTGCACATGGCTCACACAATTTGGCAATATCTCTTATCTCCCCAAATGTGTGTTATCATGCATTCAAGTTGCAACACAACAGAGGAGTGGCATGCTTCAAATAAACATTGCGGTTCTTGATACTGTGTCTGGTGTGAAAAATGATTCAACACCAGGAAAGTTCACACAGATCCCATTTCTAAATGATTCCCATAGCAGTGGCATCCATGTCATTATTATAACCTTTCAGAAAACTGAACAGTTCACGCAAGATAAAATGATGAACAGGTCCTGCCAGCAAGCTCACCATTGGAAAAAGAGAAAAGTTGGGAAAGGGGAATGGGTAGGAGGATGGAGGAAAGCTGAGATGGGAGAAAAGACCTTAGAAGAGAAGTAAACAAAACATAGAATGTCCCCCACTAACCAGATGTCCTCTGCTGCGTGTACAGATGATGGGAACCCACAGTAATCATATTATTTCTTTACATGGAATCTCAAAAGATGTGATGACAACAGACTGTACTTTAGAACATGGGGTGCTGTGACTATATTTACCCAGACCCATGTCTTTAAGCATGTGTGAACTCTAACTGCCTCATCCTATCATCCACTATTACTGATGATGCAGCCATGCTAATGGAGCGCATGCTGCATTCAGTAGTGACAGCAACAATCAGAAGGCCTCCCAGAGGTGAATAAAAATATTTCCTACTTACATCTGCATCGGTCTCCTGGTGACCTGTGCATTATCTTAGAACCACCCCAGCTGTATAACTGAAGTAAGTCCAAAGAGAGAGAGAGCAGGCCAGCTGGAAAAGAGGGGATAGGATCCTGGCATATGCTGGTGCTGCCAGGATCTACCTCCCCTCCCCTCCCCACCCATGACAAGTCCCCACGGGCTTCCCTCCCTCCACCAGCTTACCCGGATTGGTGGATCTTCCAGAAGCTGCTGCCACAAGCATCACTTCTCTTACTATTTGCAGAGTAACAGAAACAGGGCAGTGACCTGCTTTGTACTGTATTGGGCCCTGGGGAAATTGCTCAAAATAAGACCAAATACAGAAGCTTCCAACTGGGCAGTTTTGCAATGCTTATTCTTAAACTAGATGGGTGCCTGTGTGGGGTATTTTCTAGGTAAACAAAAGGGGCATTCAAGCTAAATGGCTCAGGAGATGGGCATATTAACATAACCCATGCAGAAAACTGGAGGAACATCTATGACAGGAACCTTTGCAAAAGGTTGTGGTGGTCCAGTGCCTCCTTGGGAGGCAGGGTTTACTTGTAATGTCAAAACTGCAGCAGCTATGCTGCTACCATGAAGAGAAAAATTTGCAGCCCCAAATCCTGGGTAAATCCTATGCTGTTTCTTATCCTGGGTGAAACCAAAAGGGCTGGAGTTCTCTGAGCTTGGAAGCTGGTGCCTGTAGGAACAATTTGGAAACCAAACTGACTGGCTCTACTCACATCTTTAGGCCCCACATTTAACCTGGCTAGCACTTGCCCTTAGAGGCTTTGCACAGAAACACTAGTCAAGTGTTGTGTAAAGGAAAAGTTTATTTAAAATGAATAAAAAGGAAAAACAGAAAAGGGTAGTGTGGAAAAAAAATCATACAAACAGGCACTTACAATTTTATAAAAGCATGTCTTATAGTCAGTTGCAAAATGAAAAACAATCAAATCCTGACATGACTGGCTACATCCTTCCTTCTCTGAACTAGAACTTACACTGTAGCAGCCTGTCATCTTTTAACACATCCTCAAGCTTGGGAGTTGAATTGAGTCCCACAATATAAAGTTGACCCTGTGAATATTAGAACAGACAACAACCCAGAGCCACTTGGCACTATTCCTTTGGTTAAGGGTGCTCCTCTGCCTTTCTGACTAGAGGGGTGAGAGTTTGCCTACATGACCTCTTACCTGTTCAGGTGGGCTCAAGAGGCCAACGCATTGGTACATGCCCATCTCAGTAGGTGAGTTGGTTGGGGCTATTGTTCCTCTGCTGCTAGACAAAGAAGATGAACAATACACAAAACAGCTGGCAGAGATGGACCATGCCAGTCTTAATGGCAGAGGGCCTAGCATTTTTCCCCTGAGAACCACAACTATTAAACCTACCTAGGGATTCCCTTAAGGGGAACAGAGGCAGAAGGGGAATAAAAAGTGGGGATCACCCCAGAGGTGCATAAAGCATTGCACAATTATCTATGCCAATCTATGGTTCATGCCGGGTCTCTTTTGTCTCTAGGGGCACTCCCTAGCCTTAAGGCTGCCTTAGTCCATATGTGTGAGGTTCTGGTTGAGGCTCTGATTATCAAGGCACCTAGCTCAAAAGGCAAGCTGTGGCTCTTCTCAGCCTTTATGTCTCCATGCAAACAGCCAACATACCGATAAGCAGGAATGGGAACTTGAGTCAGTGACTCAGACTCAAGTTGCAAAAATGCACATTTTTTGGTGACTCGTTGACTCATGAGTCACACACATGGAAGACTCGGAAAAACACTCAAGTCAGGAGCCCCCTGATTTGGCACTGTTCCCCACGCATGCTGACTCATGTCTGTCTGGGTGTGAAAAACCTCATTGGGCCAGCATTCAGACCAGGCAAGTAACAGGGAGGTTCCAGCCCAGATGTAGGGAAGGGTTAATGTTTGCTTTTGCAGAGAGCAAGAGGGGGGAGGCAGCAGCAATGATCACTGGATCTTTGGCTGAGGGAGGGCAAGGAGGTTCTTGCCTTATGATTGGCTGCAGAAGCCCAGGGAGGCAGTTCGTATTGATCATGCTTGCCAACCACATGGCATGGCTGCTGTAAGCTTCACTGTTACTTGTGAGGAGGGAGCCTCATTGAATGACTTGCTAAAGTGGGACTACTTCTGAGTAGAACTGCAAAGGATCAGGTCATCCTGATAAGCCTCACTACTGCTGCACGTGACTCTCTTCCTTCTTGCTGCTTCTGTCCCAGCTCTCTTGAAGTCCCTCCCAACCTTCCCACCCTCTTTACAGATGGCATGAGGCAGCAGGGGAGTCTTTAAAGTGAAATCACACACACACACACACACACACACACACAGAGCCTGGCAACAGCCCTGTTTATTCCATGGTGGGCTTTTTAAAGGAGAGGCAACTTGAACCCAAGTCTTTTAGAGTCACTAAAGAACAACTCGGTGACTCAGAAAGTGCCCCAGTTATGACTCTTTTTCAAGTTGAGCTGCAGGGGGTAGTGACTCTAGATTCAACTTGAGTCAAGCCACACTGGATTTTCTCATCCCTGCTGATAAGCTTTGTTGGGGTTCCCCTCCTCTCACAGGTCCCCATCTTACCCAGGGAGAAGACTTCTGGGCCAGAGGACCAGGGAGGAAGCCGGTGGAACATGGGGCCACCTCCCCATATACTGCCTGGGCACTCCTGTGGGTGGCAAAGCGCAGCGGAGGGACACCACATGCCAAACCCCCCTGCTCCCCCCACCACCATGGAGGAGGGAGACAGAGCGCAAGCTGTTCAACTGCCAAGCAGCCACCCCTCCCCATCTCGGGGGAGAAGGGGAGCGCTCCCCTGCCCACCCAGCCAGGACCTGCCTTGCCAGGCAGGGCACCTGGCTAGGATGTTGGGAGCCTGCAACTGGACCTCCCAGCGTAGGCTGCAGAGCTACAGGACCCAGGTGGGCAGGACCAGCCCACCCCCCAGAGGCAGAGGCAGCAGCCTCCCCAGCCATCTCAGGACCAACCCTGGCAGCTCCAGGTGAGAGGAGGTGGGAGGAAGACAGAGAGAGGAAGAGGAGGAATTGTGGTAGTCCCAGGGGAAGGCAGTCCCCAGGACATACCCTTTTTGTGCCACCCCTGTGAGGGAAGGGGAGGGGCCTGCCCTACATAAACCAGGAGGCCAGGAATGACAAGGCAGTTGGGAGAGCAGGCAGGAGGATGTGCTGACATCAGCCCCTGATCCAGGCAAAAGCTGCTAACCCAGAAAGGAGGAGCTGGGTGACACAACCCCCTCCCCCTTTGCTTCTGGTGAACTCGTCTGAGGTCTCCACAAGGAGGTCCCCCTTGGAAAGGCCGTGCAGGCTGGCCACCTCCCCCCCCCCCCACAGGGAGGCCTCACAAGCATTTAAAACAGAGATGGTTTGGCTTGTCTCTGAAGAAGTGTTCTCTAGTCACAGTGCTGTTCAACTGATATATTACAATGGGTATGATGAGAGTAATTTCATGTAAAAAAAGGGGTGGCCAAGAGGTGGTGCTGAGCTCTTCTGTCTACACATTCCCTCCCCACTTATTCCCAGCTGCTTTTCTCTTGGATAAGTTTCAAAACAGGAAGTTAATCCCACCAGAAGAAAAGCAGGTGGTGGGGGAGGGAAGAACCAAAGGAGAATAAGGACTCAGCACTCCCCACCTGACACTTCTTCATTTTACCAATTTAAATACCCCTCCCCACTATAGCAGTTGACACAATCCCAAAATGATGGGCAAATCTTCCTGCTGACAGAATGAAAACATCAGGAGACAACACGTATGACACCATAACTGTGGGAAGACCTAACTTCATTTCACTCACCGAACCTGGTGCTACACAATCAGCTTAGCTTAGTTTAGCTTAGCTTAGTTTTTCCTAATCATTACATAAAGCAGACACCGGACATCTGCTCCGCTTCTTGTTTGGGTGCTTGTCAGCTTTTCCCCTCTAATCAAGATCTATCAGCCTGAATGTCCTTTTGGCTGTGATCCTGTCCTCTGACAAGGACTGCCTGAGCCGGACAGGATTGTGTTGGATGGAGTGACTTTAAACCCATGCAGCCACCTGCATCAGTGCAAGGAGCAAGCGTCTCTTAGGTATATCAACACTACATTGAGAAGTAGTCAGGTTAAACATGATCTTCCCCACCTTTCCAGAATCAGGACCATTCCTTCTGTAAGTGATATGCTCCACAGAGAATAAAAGGGCTGAGTACATTGGTTTGGCACACTGCAGGGTCTTTGTCTCCTCCTCTAGTTTGTTCTTCCGAGGAAATATGTGAGGATGATTTAGGGCTGTTGAAAGACTTCATCTAATTGCATTAGACACACAATTTAGGGCAGGACCTATGTGGCACAGAGGGAACAATAGGATTTAATTAGCGAGCACCCCAGGAGAAGACGGGAAACCCTCAATGCAGAGTGAGACTGAAGCGAATTGGGGGTGGTTGGGGGACATATTGGGACTGAATTGTCTTTTTCCACATCAAGCTCTGGTTGCTTGGAAAGTAAAGTGTGTGGTTCAGAGCCTTTGGCATCCCATTTTTTGTATGTAGCTGGGATGATTTGGTAGCATCATGGTTTGCTCCTGACTCTAAGCCAGAGTGGGTGCCAACACTGGGAGCAAGCAAAAACACAGCCAACCGCCATCCTTCACCTAGAGCAGGGGTGCCAAACATAAGGCCCACAGGCTGAATGTGGCCCCTGGAAGCAATTTATCTGCCCCCCCTCCCATTATAACTGGGCTCTCCCAACACAATAATTGGGATCTCTCATATTTGAAAATATGAACAAGATTTGTAAATTTTCTCTTCTGACATTTGCTGCTCATGAGTTTCTATGTGAGAACAAAGTGCTTATTTCTGGTCATCACTCGCTTAATGATGTCACTTTCTGCTTCATGATGTCACTTATTGATGTCACTTCCAGCCCTCAACAAGCACCATGAATGCTATTTGGCCCTCTGTATTAAGTAGGTTTGACATCCCTGATCTGGAGGTACAGCCATCTTTCACAAAGTGAATTATGAAGGTCATCTTGAATCCAAGATAAACTGTGCTGTTATTCTTATCTGGGCCAACTGGTTTTCTATAAGCCACTGAGGCAACCATCTCAGGTAACAGATTGATTGGGGGAGCACCTCCATCTGCCCATTCACTTTCACTGCTCCTCCTCTTCTTCCACACCCTGGATTGGCAAAGAAAGGGGGGACAAGACAGAAGAGGAGGTGTGATAGGCTGCCTCACCTTAGGTTCATCCTCCCCTCCCTGTTAACATGCAGCACAATCCTGAGCTGCTCTTGGGCTGGCACAAGTCCTTTGCATCTCTTTGGGAGTAGCAGAGGCACGCTGGCCTGCAGAGGCTGGAATAAGCCTCCCCATTGACGGAGGCTCTGCGTCTTGTGTTGGCCAAGCTCAGATGCAAGACTCTGGTTTGGGAGGGGAGGAGGTGGGAGGGAGGCATTCCAGGGGAGGGTGGGTAGACCTGGGGGAGGGTGGGGAGCTGGAGGAGGGGCTGCCGAATCCCAAACCCCATTCCCGGGGGAGCTCAGAGTGGCTTCAAGCCACTTGGCTCTCTTTGAACTTGTGCCACCTCAGGAGACCCATAGGGGCCAGGATGCCTTACCCAGGCTATATATATAGCATATAATTTGCCTTTTTGCACAGCCACACCAACGTGCTGCAAGGTGGGGAGGAGGGAGGACCAGAAGGTCATCAAAGGGAAATAGAAGTTCCAGTTAGGTGTTTGTGCATGAAGTCATCCTTGATGAGAATTCTGAGGAGTCAAGAGTTAACAAAATATTTTGCCATACATGTTGTGAGGGACAAGAGCTTGTTTGTGCAAAGTGTTCTCTTTGTTCACCAAGTGCCCTTTCACCATGGTTTCCATCACCAGTCTCCCTTTGAGACCAGACAGATATTGCCCCATGTTGTGCATCTGATAATCTGAGATGCAGTCTTCCTGACACAGGCTTTAATACTGGGGTTGGTGTGCTGTGATTGGTTGCCAAAAGTAGGCCGTATCCTATGCTCCATCCCATGCATTTTAAAACCCTTTTCGGTCCAATCCTAACAAGGCTTTATGCTACCAGAACTACCAACGTTCTGTCAGTGTAAGGTCCTCTACGTCTGTTGAAAAATGCAACATGATGTTTCATGCAGACTGATCAACACTGCAAGCAGCGAGCAGTGATTCGTTCACATCCCTGGCACTGGAAAGTCAGTGGATGGGAGGCAGGCAGGGGTGGATGGAACAGGGCAGGGAGGGGGAGGAATGGGGAGACAGGGGTTGGGATGAAGGCAGATTGAGGCAAGGAAGGGGGCTGTATGGGTGGCACTATTGCCACCCCCAGCTTTGATCTGCCTTCCCAGATCCACTCTGAGTATATATGCAAGTAGTGGGGGTTTACTCCCTTACAAAAGACGAAATGTTCTCTTTCCTGGAGGAGACCTCCAAGACAAGCTCTGGTGGTGAGGCTGATCAGCAGGGAAGATTTAGTTAGGATTAGGCTATTAGACACTTCAGTCCTTGTTATTCCCAGATTGATGCAATTGGGACTGTTAATGATTCTTTACTAACTGCATATAAGTGGAAAAGGGGAACATTTGTTTGGTTCCATATTTTAAAGTATCTCTTAGGTTTCCAGCCATTACTTTTTACAGAAGAGAGGAAAGTTTATGATAACTTGCTGTAACAGAATTTAAAAAGTTATCTCCAAAACTAAATAAAAAGGATAAAATAGAAAAATCCACCCTATATTATCAAATCCCTTTTTGGCATCTAATAACATTAGACCTGATTCCTTTTATCATTCTTGTATTGATTGGTTTAATATACGCACTTTTGGGATTCTGACATTAGCCTTTCTGTTACAAAGTCAGTTTGATCATAACATATACTGTTTCCTGTGACATAGAGAATTATAGCAAAAAATGGATAGACTTAATTCAGCCATATAGGTATAAAAGTTGGTAAGTGCTGTCTCCCTCTTTGCTATATATCAGAAATATACTGTAGTGTGATGCAATATAGCTGGAACTTAAAGAGCACAACTATTCATTAGAGGTGAATTAGCAGTGGTCCCAAAGATTCTACAAATACTTTGTAATATACCGATGGGAACTCATCCAGACTAAGAGACTGGATTCTTTATAGGCCATGCCACTTTCTGGATTTAAAAAAAAAAAAAAAAACACAACAATTTCTAAAAGGTTTACTGAGAGCCAATATCCAGTTACCATCATACTGAAACTTAGAGCCCAATCCTATCCAACTTTCCAGCACTGATGCAACTGCAATGGAACCCCAAGGTAAGGGAACAAATGTCCCCTTACCTTGAGGAGGCCTCAGTGACGGCCTCCCCACTGCAGGATGTCATGCACACCCCATTGGCATGGCTGCATCGGCGCTGGAAAGTTAGATAGGATTGGACCCTGAGTTGAATATGAAAGGATGAAAACAGAATATTGGAAGGAAGATATCTGTAAGGTGCACCTATCCTTCATAAGTTTTACAACAGAATAAAAATATATACAAAAACAAGGACTGCATCTGTATAAGAAAGGGCATAGCAAAATGATGTAATAAATAAAATAATTCTTAATTATCATGGTTGGATTGTTCCAACACATACAATCTTCCCAATAGTCTTTAAATGAAATTTTTATATCCTCTGTCAAACTAGATTTTTAAAAAATTCTTCATGTGTGTTATTTTGTAGCTGTTCTGATTTATACCTGTTCTTATAAAATGCCACAAATTCACTTTTCCATGATGCCCAAGTTTGTATCTTCCCCACAGCCCACCATTCCACTTTGTCAAACATCCAGCCTAGAAGAAGAGTTCTAGTATAACTCAAAAGCCTGCTGACTACTTTGTGATATTTTAGTTTATCCTATTAAAAGTATTACCCTACTTTGGCTTACACATTTTTTTCCCTAACAGATCAATATGGCTACCTAATTTCTTTTTTAACATGATCTGCATTACACTAACTCATGAACATGCTTCAGCAAAGGGAGCTGGATGAGCTGATTTAAAACAATGCTGATAAAAATGAATATGTTTTAACACATATTTATTGAAACTATTGCAAGGGGGAAAAATTATGTGCAGGTACTAAGAAAAAGAAAACCAAAAAGAAAAATAATCAGTATATAAAAATTAACTTATTGCATCATAGATGAATTTTGAGGGTAAAGATGGCAGCATTTGTTTCTGAGTGCATGGCAGTTTCAGTTTTCTACTTGCTTAGCGAAAGCAGGGAACACTGTTGAACCAGCTGCTTGCTGTCTTACTAATATTGTCAACAGTCTGAAGACTCACAGCATTCTAACATTTTCAAAACAGTTTTGTTTACAGAGCTTTCCATAATTTAAAAGACACACGAATTGCAGATGGAGGTGGAGGCAGAGCTGCAAAAGGTGCTTGCGTGGGTAGAACTGTAGAGAGATTTGGGAGGCCAGCAGAGCTGGGTGGGCCATTTGTGGGGGCAGTTGCCTCAGGATTCACATGTGGAAAGGGCCACATCAACAATGATAGCAGTGCAACTGAAAAGATAAGCAAGGACTCCAATGAACATTCAGTCCCTTTGCCTACCAGAGAGCGCAATCCTAACCCCTTATGTCAGTGCTTTCCAGCACTGGCATAGCAGTGCCAATGGGACATGTGCTGCATCCTGCAGTTGGGTGTCACTCACAGAGGCCTCCTCAAATACGGGAATGTTTGTTCCCTTACCTCAGTGCTGGAAAGCACTGACATAAGGGGTTAGGATTGCACCCAGAGTCTTTTAAGAGTCCTGGAGCTAATTGTGGATCTTTGAAATCCATTGCTAGGGAGGGAAACACCATCACCACAGCTTCTGGGACCATGCTGTAGCAATGTAGTCACAATGTCCATCACACAGGTAATTGGAGGAAACAAGGTGCAAAATGGCCTAGATAAAAGGCCAGATTAAAAGATGGGAAGCAGAGTCTAGGAACAATGTTCACACTGGAGAACTACACTAGATGGCCCATAAATGATATGGAGTCAAGAATGAACAGGGAGGAAACAAAACTTACAAATGAGTTACTGAGGATGGCAAAATCCAAATGAGTTACTGAGTTAATCCAATGGCAGTATCCTCAAAATGGTCTTTCCACAGTGGGTGAATGGACAACAAATTGGCAGACAAAATTGATTGTAAATAAGTATATTGGGAGAAAAATTCCTAACTTTGATATGTGCTGCGGCAGTCTTAATGGACTGTGACTGCCCAAGATAGTGGGTTTAGAGTAGGGAAGGAGGAAAAACAAAAAACACATCCTGAAAACTCATGAGCTCAGCATGTTAAGAGAAAGCAAAAGGTAAATTGAGAATTATTTGAAAAGAAAGTAAAAGTAAAAAAGGAAGTATCATAATGTCATTAGATTAAATCTATGGTGCAGCTACATTTAGAATATTGTATACTGCTTGGTTCTGATTCTATCCTTGAACACCTCAGAAAGGAACAAAACAGGGCAACTAAGGCTGCAATGCTAGACACAGTTACAAGGGAGTAAGCCCCCCTGAATATAGTGAGACTTACCTCTGAGTAAATATGCATAGGATAGGACAGTAAGGTTGTGAAGACCTTGGAACACATTCCATATCAGGAAAGGCTAAAGAGATCTGTCCTTTTGGTACAGTAAAAAAAAAGTGGCAGGAATGTTATACTAAATATTAACTTACTTTGTACTGTTACATTACTGTACTTCATAATCTAAACCATTTTGTAGAAGTGGTACATAAATATTAAAATAAAATAAAATGCACATGGTAACTCTGTGGGGGATCCGTTATAGACCCCCCCAATGGATATGGAAACTGCAGATACAGGGGACCCTATCTCCGCACATCCCCACACACATTAACTTCATTCAGGCCAGAATCCTAACCAATTTTCCAGCACTGACATAAGGGCAATGCAAACTCCAACGGTAAGGAAACAAACATTGCCCTGCCTTGAGGAGGTCTCCATGACTGCCCCCCAACTGCAGGATGCAGCAGACTGGCACAGCTATGCCAGTGCTAGCAAGTTGGTTAGGATTGCGCCCTCAGGTTCATAACATTGGCGCCAAGAGAAAATGTTTCTTCCTTTTACTGAATGCCTATAAGCATGCAAACTTATAGCAGGATATGCAGGCAGACAGACATGCAGCCTGAATGCTTGAAGAGACCAATCAAATGTTGACAGGAAGCAGGAAGCTCTAAATTCCCCAGAGAGGAATTTTATCAGGGGATACCAAGTTTATTTAGAGTCCCTTCCCAAAGGGGGAGGAGAAAGGCAAAGGGTGGGAGGAGAGCAGTGATGGGGATGGATGGGATGGGATGGGAAGGGAGCAAACATGAGAGGTTGGCAATAGCTGAAAATGTCTGTCTCCTAGCCAGTAGCCCAGGCTTTCCAGTTAGCCTGGCCTCCATCTTTTGCTGTCCATGAGGCCAGTTGAGATCCCAGAAAATTTCTGGGTATCAAAACTTACATCTGCAGCAGCTGTAGTCCTCCAGTTGTGTCCCTGAACTCCTATACTTCCCTTCATGGTAAGTGGCTCCACAAGCCAAAGAGCTACTATGGCAGGCCAATTTCCTCCCAGATTTGACAGTGTTAAGGAGTGCATGTGGCTTGGGGCAGCAGTCACTGCCACATGGCCCACAGTAGTGTCCCCAGCGTGCCTTGGAGGAAACCAGGTTGCAGATGCCACAGGTTGGCAGTGGTGGAGGCCATACAGTGACAGCTACTGGGATCCCACGTGGACAGCAAATCAGGGTGAGATCAGAAAATGTAAGATCTCAAGAAATTTCTGGGGCCTCTCCTTTGGCTCCTGGGCCCATTTTGATCCTGGCCTGGGCCTGGGTACAGTTTACCCCCTGCATCCCCTCTCATGAACCATGCCACTCTTCTTTCAAGTCTGCAGCTTTTTCTGAAGGCCACTTACCTAACCACTTCCTATGTGGCATCACTGTCACCATCGCCTAGAATATTCTGAAGGCAGTCATTGCCCCACAATCTTTTGCTCCTTCCATGGTGAGCTAGCTCCTTTAAGCTGAAGCTTCATTTTTAAACATTTCACTTCAAATAGTTGTGCCTTTGGTAGAATTATATTGACAGATCAGTCTTTCAATGTCTTAAACATTAGGTGGCTTAAAGCAGATATATCCCTTGACTTGTTATATGCTTAAAAATGATAAATGGGGAAACCTTTCAGAGCCACTGCTAAGCAGTAGGCAGTACTGGGCTAGGTGGACCCAGATGCTCTTACTTTTTATAAGGCAGCTTCATGTATTTATAAAAAGTGTGGTAATGATGTTACCTAGCAAGTGAACAGCTGAATAGCCTTCAAACAAAGAGCAGCAGGCTTGAAAGGGGAGCGGGCTAACCTAATTGGATTGCAAACTGTCTGGCCTTGTGGGAGGGATCAGGTGAAGCGGTACAGTGGGGGCAACTCCTGGAGGGCTGGATGATGCTATGCGCAGAAGTCAACAGGCCATTGTGCAACACAAATCAATTATATATAGCTATTCCATAGTCCAAAGCTCTGGAAGAGATACCAGCAGCATACACCCCAAGGGCGCAATCCTAACCCCTTATGTCAGTGCTGGAAAGGGCAATGAAGCTCAGAGGTAAGGGAACAAACATTCCCTTACTTTGAGGAAGCTTCTGTGAGTGACACGCAACTGCAGGATGCAGTACATGTCCCATTGGCACAGCTATGCCAGTGCTGGAAAGTACTGACATAAAAGGTTAGGACTGCACCCCAAGTTATACCAATAAAGGGGGGGCTGCCTACCTGGTAGGCAGGTAACTAAATTTCTGTGGCCAGGTAACAAGCCATGGGAACAATATAGGAAGGAAGAGCTATAAGGATCCATTCATACATCACGCAGCTTTTGCATGATTGACTGGAGAAGCCACTGCCATCCTGGGAAAGGGGCTGGAAGCAGCTGTTCCAAACAAGCTGTTCCAAAGAGTGCTTCCGAGTCCAAACCAATCAGCCTGGCTGGCAATTGTGGGGGGTGGGGGCATCTCATGTATGAAATGGCCTGAGCTTGTTAAGAGACAAGAGATCACTCCCAGAGAAGTTGCATGCGCTTTAAATCCTGCAAAAGGTTTCATAAGGCTGCAGAATGGCAATATTTTTAAAGAGAGTTGAAAATGGTGGGCGAGATTTCCATGTCACCTCTGACATATACCTTTTGTCTCACAAGTTGCCTCTGGTCAAACAGGTTTTCCAGGATTTGGGGGGGAGGGGGGAATAAGCAGTGGCGACTGGTGGGATGAAAGCACAAATCCCAACCTCTTTCAACTCACCCCAAAACCTACAGCCTGTCTCCAGCCTCAAGGAGTTTATTGCCCTACTTTCTTGTTGCAGTCCTGGTTACAGGGACGCCCAGGTGATTGTTCCCTAGCCTGTCCTCTCTGGTTTTTCCCTTGTGAATCCGGATCCCCAGCTCAGGAGGAGTTCAGTCCAGCTCTTGGCTGCAGCCGAGCACCTGGCAGCCTGCCAGCTGAAGTGTGTGGAAATGACACCGCCAGGGCGGCAGAGATTTTCCTTAATTTCTCTTTCCCGAATGCAGACAGGCTGACATTGGCTGGAAAGTGGAGCAGCTCGTCAGGGACAATCAATGAGAATCGATCGAGCCGCTCAGACTAGGCTCAGGGCTGGGAAAATAACACAGCAACACCAGCACGCAGTCACACGCGCGCGCACACACACACACAGATTTTAATCTAATCTCCTACTATTTCAGGCTTTTCCCAGACCCCTTCCTCTTCTCGCTCTGGGGCTTCTTGGAAATAACAGCTCAGCCTCCCTCAAAGGCTGCTGGTCACGCAAAGTTGGAAGGCTAAGTGGGGAAGGGGCCAACGACCACCCTTCTCTTTCCGGCTCCTCACAAAGGAAATGCAATAGGCTTAGGCTGCAATCCTAGCCACACTTTCCTAGGAGTAAGCCCCGTTGACTAGAAGGAGACTTACCTTCTGAGCTGACATGCATAGAATGGGGCTATTAGAAGAGCTATTAGACCCCCAAGTCTGTGCATGTCCACTCAGAAGTAAGTCCCATTCTAGTCAATGTTATTCCCAAATAAGCATAGCTAGCATTGCAGCCTTAGAGCCCAAACCTGTCTACTCAGAAGTAAGTCCCATTCTAGCCAATGGGGCTTACTCCCAGGAAAGTGTGGCTACGATTGGAAAGCAAACTGGGCTTTGCAATTCGTGACTCGTTCGCACGTGCTGGCTGCCTCGCCTTGGCCCTTGTTCAGACGCGACGGGAGCCCTGCACTGCTTGTTCCGCGGCAGCGCGTTCCAGAGTTGCGAGTCGCGCAGGCCGCTGGAGAAAGCGGAGCTGTGTCTTGGGTTTGGAGCCGTCGAGGGCGGGCCGGCTGTTTGGCCGGCGCCGTCCTTCAAGGGCTCCCACGGAAGGCGCTCCGGCCAGAAGGTGGGAGGGAGGGAGGGAGGAGGGTCGGGCAGCAGCCGCAGCCGCGCGGAACCCCCTTCATGGGAGGTCACCGGGAAGGAAGGGCTCCGGCTGCAGCGAGAGGCTGGGAGTCTTCCCCGCACTTTAGAAGGAGCGGCTTGCAAGCCGCTCTCCTTGGGACGGCAGCTGGCCTCTCAGCGGGTCTGCTTGGCTTTGCAGAGGGGGGGGAGGAGCGTTCCCCGCACAGCCGCGCTGCAGCGCCGAGGGGCGGGGTGGGAATTTGCTCCCTCCAGCAGGTCAGCCTTGGCCGGCGGCGCCTGGGCCGCGCTGCGCGAGGGGAGCTTTGTCTAGCCTGGCGCTGAAGGGCCCCGAAGGCGCGCCGCCCACGCACCTGTGCGAGCCCGCGCGGGGACTTGCGGCCCAAGCCTAGGCATGCCTACTCAGAAGTAAATCTCATTATAGTCAGTGGGGCTTACTCCCAGGAAACTGTGCACAGTCCGATTGTGTTCAGTGAGACCTGCTCCCAGGAAAGTGCCTTAGGCTGCAATCCTGGACACACTTTCCTGGGAGTAAGTCTCACAGTGGGACTTACTTCTGAGTAGGCATGCCTAGGGTGGTGCTGTCACTCCCTAGGAAACGTGCTTCTTGGTTCGCGCGGGGCAGCAGTCTCCGGTGTGTCCCCTCCCAGCCTGACTAAGAGCTTAGGATGCAATCCTGTCCCCACTTCCCTGGGAGTGAGCTCCGTTGACTGTAATGGCACTTACTTCCGAGTAGACATGCATAAGATGGGCTCTGAGGATACAATCCTATCCTCACTGCTGGGAGTGAGCCCTAATGAACACAAGGGGACTTGCTTCTGAGTAGATATGCATAGGATCGCGCTGTGTGGCTCCATTCCTAGCCACTCTTTCCTGGGAGTAAGCCTCCTTGACTATAATGGAACTTGCCTCTGAGTGGACATGCAATCCTAAGGCTCTAAGGATGGGCTCTAAGGATGCAATCCTATCCACACTTTCCTGGGAGCAAGCCCCCTTGACTACAACGGGACTTACGTCTGAGTAGACATGCATAGGATTGGGCTCTTACAATCCTGTCCCCACTGCTGGGAGTAAGCCCTAATGAACGTAAGAGAACTGAGTAGATATGCATAGGATTGAGCTGTGTAGCTCCAGATGTATCCACAGTTTCCTGGGAGTAAGTGCCATTGACATAACGGGACACGTCTGAGTAGACATGCATAGGATTGGGCTCTAAGGCGCGCGCTGCGAAAAAAGCCCCATTCGGCCCAATGGGGCTTACTTCCGAGTAGTCGGGCTCAGGCTCTCATCTCCGAGAGAGGAGCGAGGCGTTAAGTCGCTTGTTGAGGGTGCACGTGTGAATAGGACATAAACGCAAAATGTCTTTGAGACACAGTGCTCTCCACTCCAGTAGACCCAATTTGCGATGGTCCGGCGGGGGGGGAGGAGTAGGAGAAGCGGGGCTCATTCGATTCCCAGGGACGCGCCGTCGGGGCGGCTTCGAAGGCAGCTGATTGACACTTATACGTTCGTTGTCGTGGCAAGAGCAGAAACCCGCCGCTTTATGAGTGGGGCTCTGCCCTCATCCGCGCCTGATTGCTCCTTAACTCCTTGGTGGCTTGCAGGATGCATCGCCGCGAGGGCTGGCCGGCTGAGCCTCCCCCCCTTCCAAATTGCAAAGGCTGAAGCAGATAAAAGGAATCACAAGGCGGCTCGGTCTGGCTGCAAACAAACACTGACCCACACGTAGGTGTGAGTGATGGAGAGCCCAATCCTAGGCATGTCTACTCAGAAGTAAGTGCCATTAAAGTCAGTGGGGCTTACTCTCAGGAAAGTGTGGATAGGATTGGAGCCTCAGCCCAAGCCTATGCATGTCTACTCAGAAGTAAGTGCCATTAGAGTCAATGGGGCTTACTCCCAGGAAAGTGCGGATAGGATTGGAGCCTGAATATAACAGACCTCCATTGGCCAAATCGTTTCTCACCAAATGCCATGAAAATCACTTGGATGTTCATTGTCCTTATGCACTTATCAGTCATTTTGACTGTAAAAAGAGAAAGAGAGCCTGATGAGCACAAACACCAGGTCTGGGGTTATTTGGCTTAAATTCTTTCTTTCTTTTTTTAGCACTTTCTCCTCTAACAAGCTGCTTCTTTAACGGACAAAGGCAGGTACTAAAGCTACAGCTTATTCTGTCCTCTAAAGGGCAAGCAACAAATCCCCCAACTTTTTTTTTTAAATGAAAAATGGCCTTGGAAGCCCTGATTTACAGTGGGGAGGGGGTGCTTAATGCTTTCCCAGCTGGCCATTTTTTCTATTCAGCATCCATCTCCTCCAAGCTGGGGTTCCAGATGAATGTTTACCCTTCCTGCTGGAGAAAAAAAGCAGCTGGGGGTGGGTGAGATCTTGAGCAAAAGCATGCCCCATCTTTGTCAGCAGGGAAAGACGGAAACACCCTCCCACCCCCCAGATGCCATTTATTTATTTATTTTTAAACAGGGTTCTTTTTACATGCAACATTTATTAAGGCAAAGTTGCGCCACCAGTCTCAGTGTGGCTTTCAAAAACATTTTTTTTTAAAGTGAAGTACAACAAAACATGAAAAACTGCAGCTTAAAAACAGCAATGAGTCAATAATTAAAATCCAAGATAAGATAGACAGGAATACATTGAAAAAGTACCATAACCATTAAAGGGCTTAGAGAGGGACACTTAAAAAAAGGGACACTTAAAAAAATGTACTAGATGCTCATGTTTCAGAAGGAAGTGTCAAACTTCAGGCTGCCACCACTGAAAAGGCCTCCTTTCTGGTAGCCATCCACCAAGTTTCCAGAGGTCTTGCCCCAGGTTGGGTTCAAAGGACCCCAACCACAATTCGCCTAAGAGCATTAATTTGTTTATTTTCATATTTCCAAGACTTCAGAGGAAACTCACCAAGCCTTAGAATAGTACTAGAGGCACTGTGAGGCCAGTGTAGCTGTTGCAGACTACCCCAGATGGGGCACTCTGGGGGGGCACCAGCAACACCTGAGTCTTCAGCCCTTGCCACAGATGAGGACTGAGTGGTGAGTGGAGCTCCATGTGCTAAGAGGCTGCCCACCTGCCTTTGCGTCAGATTGGCTCCAAATCAGGGCACTCCAGAAGCATTTTCTGGAGCTCAGATTGCAGACCATTTCTGGGAAAATTCAGTTTTTGCTCTGCCCCTGCAATTTTGGGCAGAGTTCCTATTATGGCAAAAGACTCAGGACCCAATCCCAAACAGTGTGCGCCGGCTTACCACTGGCATGTACTGTCACAAGTGTGCCGTAAAGCACGTTTGTGAGCTCTTGGTTGGCAACCTTCAGTCTCGAAAGACTATGGTATAAGCCTACAGCACCCAGTATTCCCAGGCGGTCTCCCATCCATGTACTAACCAGGCCTGACCCTGCTTAGCTTCCAAGATCAGATGAGATTGGGCATGTGCAGGGTAACAGTTGCTGTCACTGTGAGCTCTTAGCACTGGAGGAACACTGGTGTCACCCAATCTGTGGGGCGGCAGAGAGGTGGGGGAGGTGGGAAGGATGTGTTCCAGGGTTGGGGGAGGCAGGTGGAAGGCAGGGAGGAGGCATGCCAGGGGGAGGGGGCGGGGCGGGGCGGGGGAGGGAGGCAAGACCTGTGGAGCTCAGCTCCACCGAATCCTGAGCTCCATGTCAGGCTGCATGGCCAGACAAGGAGGCTCTTGATTCTACAGCTGCTGCAGAATCGAGTAGCCCCACTGCAGAGCTACTTCCCTTACCCAGGGGAAGGGAATGAAAGTCCCCTTTCCCCAAGCAGCCAGTGGCAGCAGCCCTGTTGTGCACAAGATGCCAGGGCAGCTGGGCACCAGGGGAAGGCCCAGTAGAAGGCTTTTCCCCAAGCCCCTCAGTAACCTGGTGACAGCAATGAAGGGAGTGCTTCTATACATTATACAGTGAACATTATTTATTTAACATATAAGCCACACACTAGACTTTCAGGGATTTTCAAGGCAGCTTACATACAATTAAAAATTCCATCACTGCTGTCCCCTCCTCTTTAACAGGGCCCTAGCATTTGAAAAAGCTTTTTAAGGAAGGTATTCACTCTGCACAAATTGCATCAGAACTTTCATCTCTCAGGCTGCATAGCTGCTTTTTTCTTTTTTTTTTTTAAAGGAATGAATTGGATTCTACACAGCAGGGCTCCCCACCATCAACATGTACTCCATCATTACTTTTGTAGAGTTAACAAGTCACTGCAGCAAGAATTACAGCCCTATCCTATGTACATCTACTCAGAACACAAGTCCCATTATGTTCCCAAGTAAGCGCGCATAGGATTGCAACCTTAGTGTGATTGTAGCACTGTGGGAAATATTGGTTCCATTGCACCAAAGAAATGATTGTCAATACAAACCTGCCTGGCATTCTGGGTTAATACAGTTTACCAACTGGTAAATGTGTGGACATTTGTCTTTCTCTTACATGTGTGCAGCAATACAGACCACCATGGTTGGCTTGCAGTATTCTGTGATTGTGGCTATATTATATACACAATTTCCTGGGAGTAAACCCCATTGGAAACAATGAGACTTACTTCTGTGTAGACATGCATAATATTGTGCTGTGTGTTGCCATAAGAGGTGTTGTTTCTGATGAGTAAAATAGATTTACAGCCTAAGTCCCAAATCCTAACCTTCTTTCCAGCTCTGACATAACTGTGCAATGGGGCATGTGCTGCATCCTGTAGTTGGGGGGCAGTCATGGAGGCCTCCTCAAGGTAAAGGAATGTTTGTTCACTTACCTCGGAGCTACATTACCTTAGTGCTGGAAAGTTGGTTAGAATTGCGCTCTAAGTCTTACTGAACACAATGGGCTTACTTCTGAGTAAAATAAAGACCACAGGTTTCAAACCCATAGTAATTAACTTGAGCTGTTGTTGTGAAGGCTCATCTTTCAACATGTTGCTGCAGTGTTTTGTCACTACTTCCTGCTTCTGTTCTCACAATGTGAAAAGTTTACATGTGCTTAATGGTTTAGTTTCAAAGAGTTCAATAAAACATTTCCACCCCTTCTGTTTTTTGTTTTTTTTTTTTGTTTTTTTTTTGGTTTTGGGAAATATTTCTGGCCTCAAAAGAAAGTTGTGCTGCTGGCTTTTAAACCTGAAAAGTCCACTGGTCTGTTGCTTTTAAGTTTGTAGGGCCATTAGTTGGCTTCAGTGATAGAGTTATAGCTTCTCACGTAAAACAAAAACAACCCACCCTCAGTTACAATATAATCATTTGACCATAATGGGGTTATGTTTAGAACCTCTTTCTATCATGGGCTGGAGCAAGATTCCAGCTTTAGTCTCCGCCCCCCCCACTTCCTTTCTGTTTCGGCCTAATGTAGTAAGCAATAGGTTTTCTGCAGATATAGTGAGTAGGAGTTTTATTAATATATTAAAAGGTGTTCTTATATAAAAATATCAAAAGGTATGTGACCATTGAAAATGGCCCACAAAAACCACTAAAATTTATATACTAGTTCAGAATATGTCGAATAAAAACCTGACATTATTTTTTAAAAGTCTGAAAATCCTGAAGGAAAAACAGGGAAGACCAGCAATACCTTAAAAGACATATCTAGCTATGAGCCGCTGTAGTTTGGGGAAATATTTTTTCCACTCAATAACAGCTACCATGGATTGCTGACACAGATGGCCAATTTACAAGTGGTAAATGTGGGAAGGACTTAGCACTTGATAATGTGCTCAACCTTTGTCATGCATTAGAATGTGTAGCAGAAAAATAATTGCACCATGTTTTCCATTAATACCAAAGATGGAGCAAAACTGTGATACAAAACCGTTCTGCTTATGGAATTGTCATCTGTATGGTGAAGGCCACCCACAGCAGTTTACAAATGTGTAAAATAGATCACCTCATCTGCCCCCAGATGATGCCTCTAGTCCAGGGATGTCCAAACATTTTGGCAGGAGGGCCACATCATCTCTCTGACACTGTGTTGGGGGGGGGGAAATTAATTTACATTTAAAATTTGAATAAATTTACATAAATGAATTTATTAGAGATGGAACTTATATGAATGAATGTAGGTCTTGCAGTAGCTCAAGACCTATAAAAGGCCTTGTACAAAGCAAGGCCAGCCTTTCCTTCTTTGTCACTGCTGCATCACAGACGTGAAACAGCAAGTAGCGGAGGGAGCCCTTGTCCCACAGCTCAGGTGAGAGGTCGAACAGTCATCCTCATGCTGAGAGCAGTTGCATCTGGCCAGCATGGGCTCCAGCAAGTCCCTGGAGGGCCAGAGGCTCATTGGAGACCAGAGGCTTCCCAAGGGCCTGATTGGGAGCCCCTGAGGGCCACAAGTGGCCCCCGGGCCGGGTTTTGGGCACCCCTGCTCTAGTCTCTACCATGCAGCTTTATCACACTGGGGCATGGAATGCCATGGTGAATACATGAAACAAATATAACCCCCTCTCCCGAAACCTTACATAGGCTTTTTCATAGGTTTGGGGAGGAGATGAATTTGGATTATCTGTTTGGAAATATGTTTCAGCTAAATTATCCGCAAACAATTTAATCAGTGTTTTTTCCAGTATTGTTTTGACCGGGGGACAGTTTTTTCCTAGATTAAAATTAGAATGCTCAGACATATTTGTTTCCTTTGATCACTTTTCAGAACAAGTGGCATTTTGCTTCCATCTTTAGGATCCCCCTGTTAATATTCCTTCCTGGGATCCCACGCTTCCCTTTGTTCAATCAGTCAGGGTTCAGTGATGGAATATGCTTTCTGCACAATGATGATGCTTCTGGGATTCCCCTGAACAGCACTGTAGCTAGAGGGGGGCCAGAGTAGGCTTTGCCCACCCTGAATCAACAGTTTGCGCAGCCTCACATTTATGGGTATTTGATGTTTCTCCATACTTATCATTTAGTTTTGCACACCAGTATATATACCTGCCGTAATTGTTTACCCTGAAAAAATAGTTGCCCACCCACCTCTAGAATCCTGACTATGGGCCTGCACTGCGTCTGACAGTTAAAGTACCGAGAACTCCGGTGTGTCACTGATTCCTCCCAAGAGGTGATCTCACTTTCTATATATTGACAGAGTAGGGATCAATGAGGCATGTGGTCTCATAAGGCATAAGAACGTCATACAGCACAAGTAGAGCCCTGCTGGAGTAGACCAAAGGTCCATAAGTCCAGCATTCTGTTTCCCACAGTGACCCATCAGATGCTTTTGAGAACCTCCCAAGCCAGATATGAAGACAATTGTCCATCCGTCCCCACCTTTGCCACCCCAGCAGCTGGTGTTCAAAGATATACTGCCGTGAAATGTGGAGATTTCATATAAACTTCATGACCAATAGCCAGTGAGCCCAATCATTATCCAACTTTCCAGCACGGAAGCAGCCCCAAGGCAAAGGAACAAATGTTCCCTTACCTTGAGGAATCCTCCATCACCACCACAGGGTGCAGCACATACCCTGTTGACATGGCTGCATTGGTGCTGGAAAGTTGACATGACACTGCATTGGGCCCAGTGATAGACATTGTTGTGAATTTGTCTAAAAAACCAATGTTAAATCCAAAGGTCATCACCAGTGATCCCTTAACATTAAATTCCATAAATTAGTGATGCACTGTGTGAAGAAGTATTTTCCCAGTCTGACCTGAATTTTCAGCCAATCAATTTCAGTATAGGATCCCAAATTCTGATATTATGAGAGGAGGAAAAACCCTTCACCATGCTCAATTCCATAAACCAATATCATATCCCCGAGTCACCTTTTGTCTAAGCAAAGCCCTTTTCTACTCCTTTTCCAACTTTGCAATGTACTACTTTTTGATATGGGTGACCAGAACAGGATGTGTATTCCAAGTTGGATTCACACCTTGGATTTTTATCATGGCTTCTCTTTTCCAACAGACATCAAAATGTGAATGAGACCAAGATAGTGGGGTTAATTTTTCAGGTCACACTAAATCCCCTCTTGTGGTACAGTTTGGGGATCACTCAACTAAATAGAGCATGTGCTTCACTAGGTAGAAAGCAACACCAGAAACAAGTCAGATTACAAGCTGTTCTACACAAGTATCAAGAGCAAGCACCCCTCTTCTAAAAAAAAAAATCCTTTTCCCCCCTCTAAATGCCAACTCTGTTAATTCTGAGAAGCAGGGAAGCAGCCTGTCATAATCTCCAATCCAACCAGAACCCTAGTCAGATATCACACACAGCCTTCCTCTTTCAGATGTAAATTAGAATCCCAACTGACTGCCTGGTTTCACCAGGCACAATAGCTTTGACTAAGAACAATAGCCTTGACTGAAACCTAGCTCACACCTGGTCATTGGTCCGGTTTTGCTCACCTGATTTGGGAGCAGGAAATGTGAACATTGGTTCTCCAATCTCCCTATCAGAGCTTAGGGGACTAGGCTCCCTCAAATAAAACAGAGCCAGGGAAAGAGCAAGATAGGCAGGAGATGCAAGATGTGCTTTACAGGGTGCCAGCCAAGACAAGCCATGATGCTGTCCAACTGGAAAAGAGTTCACTCCTAAGATGATCTTGCCCTGTGATCACAGGAGGAATCCTCCCCCCTCCCCATGCTGGTGAGCTGCACAAAAAATGGGCGCTCTGTATCCACTTGTGTGTGTGTGGATCCGGAGGCTTCAGAGGTGAAAGGGGATCCCCTTATACTTCTGTAAGCCACTTGCTTCGCAGTGGGTGCTAGACATGCGCTACTGATTTGCTAGCGCATGTCCAAGGAGAGAAAGGGGCAAGAAGGCTGCAGGAAAGAGGGATAGAATTTGGCATGTGCCATTACTGCCAGATCCACCCCTTCCCATAGCCTCCCCACCCCTGTTATGCCCCCTGCCCAGTTTTGTTCTCTCCCTGCCCCTGTTCTGCCCTACCCCCCTCCCAACTCTCCCACTGACCTCCCTGCTACTGCAGGTGGCAGGAGAGCTAGCAACATGGGCAGGGGGGTAGCCACTGACCTTTCCTGCCAGCATTCTGGCAGTGCACTACTGAGTTGCTGCCAAAAAGCACTTTTGCAGCAGTTAGCGCTTGCAGAATGCTCCTTCCACCAGCGCTACAGTCCAATAGGATTGGGCAGACTCAGTTTTTACTTTGGAATTTTGCCTCTTGATCTCAAGTATAGAATTTGTCAGTTTTTCACTTGTTCCATTTTAATCCCCAATAAATCTTTTCCTTTGATTAAGAACAAACCTGCATAGTGCTTAGCCCATTGAATTATGTAATTAGACAAGCATTCCATCACTAATGCCTCGCATACTACCCCAGAGAAGAGATGTATGTGTGCACGCACACAAGTGCACGTTTGGTTCTATTCTCACAACTGGAAAAGTTTACATGTGCTTAATGGTATAGTTTCAAAGAGGTCAATATAACACAGCACCACCACCGTCTCTGGAGTTCTGTTTCTTTTGGGAAAAGGAGAGATGTGGTCTGTCCAGTCCAAATATTCCTTCTAATGCCTGTTTTTCTGGCTAATTAATACCCTCCTTTTCCAAGAACAGAAGCTGTGGTGTGCAAAGAAATGACCAGAACTCCTTATCAGTTGAGCAATTAACAAGAATTTATTACTACAAACACATACACACCTGCAAGTCCTCTTGTCCAGAGGCTGTCCCTCCCCAAAACTCCACTTAACTCAGTGGGCAAAGGTCCAAAGCCTCCAGTCCAAGTCCAATCCAATCTCCAAAACACAGTCTAGTCTTCTGAAGCAGAGTCTCTCCTCTCCAGCAGCATGTCTCCTCCAGCAAGGTCCTGGCAGTCCTTTCTTCAGTGTCCCCTTCTCCCATAGGTCTGGGTTAGGTAGCTTCTCCCTCTGGGTCAGAGTAGCTTTACTCCTTCTAAAGCTGCCTTTTATCCTTGAATGTCTCATAATCCAAAATGCAGCTCACCTGTGAGCTACCTTCTTAGCCCCTTGTTAAGTCCAAATTAGGTCAGGTGAGCCATCTCTTCAGTCCATGTCCATTCAAAGTCCCATCAAGGTCAAATGAAGCTCAGGTGTCCAACCAGGTCTCCATTGGCCTTGATTGATTACAGCTGTGGAGCCAGCCCTGCCCTTCCCAGAGCTGTCAAAACATGGAATCACTGTCAAAACCAAATCATCCACCTGATGATCTTCTGATCTTCCATTACATGGTCCTTCTCAGTGCTGCTGTGGAGATCACCACAACAAGGAATGTGTAGTCATTACACAGTGGTTGGGGATTGAAAAGTGTTGCCTCCACCTCATGCATTGGTTGCAGGAGGCTCTAGACACCTTTTTTCTAGCTAACACTTTAGTTGTGGAACAACCACTGTTTTCTAGTGCTCAAACTGCAAATTATGGTGACTAGGAAAAGATCTCTCTCTCTCTCTCTCTCTCTCTCACACACACACACACACACACACACACACACACACATATCCCTTCCCTCCTTGCTTAACACATGTGTTGCAACTGAGAGTACTATATGGATCCAGGTTCTGTGAATGCCTGTGATTCCTATCACTTCTTTCCCCCTGGCCTGCAGTATTTTTAAACAAACATAAAGGTCCCTGTTTGTTCAAGGCTGAATCACTTCTCACCGTCTACTCATCTGGAATTTTTAAACAACAATAATACTGTTTAAAAACTGGCAAAGTTCAGCAAGGCACTCTCTCCCCCCAACAGCATTGCCAACCACTTAGCTATTCTTTCCCCATGTGCCTATGGAAGGCATTTACATTATTGTTTTACAAAAGGAAAAAAATAAGTGAGCAGGCAGTTCCCTTCCCACACTCAAGCTCATCCCTGGCAGCAGGGAGCAAAAACCTGTGCTGCTAACCTTCATCAGGTTAGCACTGCTTTAGTGCAAGCAGACTGATTGCTTATTAAAACTTTTGACATTGCGCTTTTCCGATGCACTGTGTATAAAAGCATATTGAAAACAGTTAACACCTCAGTCCTATCCCCCATCACCAGCACTGATGCAGCCACCTTAAAAATGCGTGCACTGCATCCTATGGTGGTGGTGGGGTGATCAGATAGCCTGCAAGAGGTAAGTAAAAACATTTTGTAATTACTTCCTTGTAGGTTGCCTGATCCCCAATGGGTCTCCTTGGATACAAGCCACCTATTTTGGTAGCATATGTCTGAGGAGAGAAAGGGGATGGGGATGTTTAAAAAAAGAGGATATAAGATTCAGAGTGCCCCATTGCCACCAGATCCACCCCCTCCCTCCCTATCCCCACCCACAGTCTGCTCTGCACTGACTTACCAGCACAGGGGGGATCCAGGGAAGCTGCTGCCACACAGCCAGCACCTCTTATCATTTCCAGCAGCAGCCCAGTCACACCCTAGAGAATGTTGCATTTTGTGATACTGGAAATCAGGTTGCACTGCTAGAATAGGAGTTCTGGCAGCACAGCCCAAGGATAGGTTTGGAATGTAAGCAGAAGAGTTAAACTTGAAGAGTTTAACAATAGAAACAAATTCAAATCATAGCACTCACTAACAACCCCCCCCCCCAAAAAAAACCCCTGTTTTCTATCTTCTCATCTGGAAAGGCCATGCAGCACCTGACCAAAGTAAAATATGCAAGATGGAAGACTAAGACAGACTCTCTCACCAAATATGGAGTATGAACTCCCATATGAGAGGTCAAAGCGCAAAGCACAAGGTTCAGTCCAAAACCAATTCCTAATGAGTTCTCCACATCATATGTTCATACAACCCTGTGATGTGGGGCACTCATTGGGTATTGGTTTTCCGTTAGTTAATGTTTTTGTTTTAAGCAGGAGGGACAACGTGGTCATTTAAAAATATATATTTAACAAGCTGGAATAAAGTTTGGTTATTGTGGAGAAATTATTTTACTGACTTGTCACTTCTAAAATGATAGTTGTCAAGGAAGTGTTGCAACTCCCAGAGCTGAAAAAAACTTCCTTCCTCATCTTTGAACTCCTCCTTATTTGACCATGCCAGCAAGAGTGTGCATCTCCAGAGTCAAGCTTATGATTTCTTGGAAGGGACCATGGTTCAGAGGTCTTAAAGAGCATATAGTTAGCCTGCAGATGGTCCCTCCCAAGTCCAATCCCTGGCAATGGTATAGAGCAGCGATTTTCAACCACTGTGCCATGACACATTGGTGTGCCAGGAATGGTCTTCAGGTGTGCCTCAGGAGTTTGGGGGAGGGTCATATGAGTAGGATCATTGGGAGATGTGAGCCCTTGGCCAGCAGTGCAGTGTGTTCCTTGTCAATTGTCAAAAAACCGATGGTGCATCTTGACAATTTTAGTGCCTTCTCAGTGCGTTGTGATGTGAAAAAGGTTGAAAACGGCTAGTATAGAGGGTACCAAACAGGTAGCAAGGCTGGAAAGGACTCTTGCCTGAGATCTTGGAGAGCTACTGCCTGTTGGAGCAGGCAGTACTGTACTGTGCTAAGTGGACTAATGGTTTGACTCTCTATAATGGTGTTGCTGTGGCTGCTGACAGAGCATCCTTTGTAGAGCTGAAAATCCCTCAATAGGAGCTAATGATTAGGTGATGGGCAATTCACCCGCAGGGGTAGGGGGCCTGGAGCCTGCAGGTGTGTGTCTACTTATGAAAAAATAGCCAGTTTGTAGTTTGAAATCAGAGGGTTGAGAGTTTCTAGGTAGAGTTAGTGGAAATGGGGCAGGTTTGTAGGGGGGCTCAACAAATTGTTCTCTGGAGATGGGATGCAGCAGTGACTTCCTCGTCTGCCAAATGAGTGCCTATTTGATTCCACCATATATTTGTCCATAAAGCAAATATTACAAAGACACCCTATATTTGCAGTGTGCTCTCAGTTTCTAATGCTCTGCCCCTGGAACTTCAACTTCTGTGTTGAAAAGCAGTACAGTATATAAATATTTGTAATAATAATTTCTCACTGCTCAGTGGGAGCTTATAGCAATGTGTCCATATGTTCTGGTTTCACTTTATGGAGGCAAAAGTGAGACTGGGTTTCATGGATACAATAAGCCTGGTAGCAGAAATGCACTAGAAAAAATGGGATTCCGTAAGCAAACCAGAGGAGATGACTTAGGGCCAAATCCTATCCAGTTTTCCAGTGCAGCTGTGCCAATGGGGTGTGCCCTGCATTCTGTGATGGTGAGGCACTCATAGAGAACATTTGTTCCCTTACCTAGAGGGTGCATTGCGGCTGCACTGGTGCTGGAGAGTTGGATAGGATTAGGCCCTAAGGCTCTGAGGGAAAAAAAAAAACATGAACCTAGACAGAATCCTTCTTTCTTCACTTGGTATATTTTGCCTCTCTCTCTCTCTCTCTCTCTGCCTCTGCGTTTGAATTCAAGTGGTCATTGTTCTAAAGTCACATCAGCCACACCTCACGCCTGAGCTTCAGGAAGTGAAGCTATTCGTAAAAGCAACTCTGTGGAGTGATCCACCAACAAAAAGACAGGTTCCAAAATGGCAACTGGTCTGCCCAGTCCTAGAGCCCTCCTTTGCTTTTCTTCAGCACACCTGCTAGGTTGATCCTCCTGATTTGGTTATAATTTACCGCTCTGCAAGGCGCAGATATTATTTTCCAACTCTTAAGCGCTAGATGAGAGCCAGTTAAGAAACGAAGGTCGATACGCCTTTGTTTCTGATCTTGAAGCAACACCCTCCACCTTCTGCCTTCATTCTTCAAGTGCAGCAGGTTTCACTGTCCTGGCCAAGGGCAGACTTGGCAGGCTGTTTTCAGAGATGTTATGCCAGGGACTTTCACCTTTCAACGGACTCCCACTAATCACGGCCTATATGGTCACATGGCCCTGGTAAGGAGTGCTCTCACCCTTACCAGTTCTGAAACTTAGGAAAGCCTTTTTTTCCCAAGCCTGGTAGCAGTGACCTTGGCCTGGACAGCTGCTGAATGATAGAGCCATCTTATCTACGGGACAAAGGAGGAAATTGTAACAGCCCAGAAGTCTGCATGCACAACCAAAGAAAGTGAGATGGGAAAGCTATGGCAGCTGTGGGTTGCATAATGTTGGGCAAAACAGGAAGGTGAGAACAGAGCCCTGCCCCCCCCCCAGTGCTGAAATGCGAACGAGAAGGGAAATATACCCAGTAAAAGCAAAAGCCTAGAAAATGTGATTGCTCTTCTGTTCGTCTTCTCAACTATTAAAATACCCTGCCCCTTTAAAGTCAGGCCTTTTTCTTTTGTTCTCTGTGCCTCTTGGCCTGAGCATATGACAGCTTCTGTCAATGGGAGAAGCTGCTCTGTAATTTTAGAGAGCGGGATTCAGCCCCTGAACCACCAGAATGTGCTTTCCCAGTGGGAGGGAATCAGCTCCAAAGTCATGCAGAGATCAAGAGGCAGAGAGGGGGCTTCAGGGTTTTTTGTTGTTGTTGTTGTTGTTGTTTTTTGCCTTTAAAAGTCATCATCTTTAGCCCAGGCGAAAGAAGCAAGGCCTCTCTCCCAAGAGCACAGCTGCGTCTGCAGCAGCACAACAGGAACTGTACGCATAAAACAGTTGGGGGCCCCCGCTCTGCATGGACCTTTCTAAGAGGATGCAGAGAGGAAGCTGGAGAAAACAGAAAATAGCTTTGAAAAGGCTCTGGGATCCTGTTGCTTTAGGGGAGAGGGAAAGAGAAGGGAACAGCCTGAGAGGAGCGCATTTCCTCAGTGCTGAAGTGGGAAGCCAGAATCAGAGGGGCTTCTGTCATCATTGCTGTTGGCAGCCCTCCACCTTCAGTGCCTTGCATTAAGGTGCGAGACTCTGCTATTTAGAAATGGCTCTGTGCGCATTTGCCATGGGAGATGATGTTCTCTCTACTTCCAAGAGAAAAATGACATAGGAGGCGAGCAGTGTGTCTTAGGATGCACTCCTATGCACACTTTTCTAAGAGTAAACCCCACTGAACATAGTGGGACTTATTCTCAGTAGACATGTGTAGGATTTTTTTGTTACACACATAGGGCAAAGAGATAGTTTTTTCAAGTGGTGCTCTTTGAGAGGGAGAGTAACTGTCCCTCTTCACCCCAGCACATGGTCTTTTCTAGTGGCTGTTGCTGGTGCTTCTTCTGTAACTTTTAAGATTTGTGAGCCCTTTTTCTCTGTAAACTGTTTAGTGATCTGCTTAGTTTTTTGTTGAAAAGTAGTATATAAGTATTCTTAAGCATTAAGGAGTTGTCTGGAGGTTGAGCTGTTGCCTTGCCTGAAAAAGCTAAACAGGATCAGTTGCTTGGATGGGAAACCGAGGCCACTGTCTGTGTGGAGGAGTGGAGTGTGGAGGAGTCCATTGGCCAAAACAAAAAAGGATAACATTCTTGAGAAGCTGGTCTGAAGCTTGGTTTGCAGCTACCTGCGAGAGAGCTTGGAAGGTGCAAGAGCCAGCAGTCAGGATGGCGACTGCACTATGAAGGGAAGCACCTGGAGAAATGGAGGTTCTGTGAGATTGTCTCATGGAATAATACTTGTTAAAATCTCATTGAAACGTGGATTTATGTTCAGTCTGCCTATGTGAACCAACTTGAGTCTATTGAGAAAGGCAGTATATAAATATGTAATAATAATGGGGCTTCTTCATGTAAAAACATGAATGTGACAAAGTGGTGTTTGCACAAACGTGTATCCGATAGCGTACATGTCAGAGTCAGTCCTGATTGCAGATTCCTGTTGGGTGTACTCTTAATGGTGAGCTGAATTTGCTACCATACAGTGCACAAAAAGCCTTCCTGTCTTCCTTGGATGTTGGGTGTGTGTGTGTATTTTGGGGGGAGTCTGTATTTATTTATGTATATTCACCATTTTGCTTTCAGGTGGCTTATCGTGAAAAAGAAAATAAAAATGTGTTATATAGTGATATGAATACAGTATATAGATATAAATATTCCACCCAGGATAGCAATTACAAAAAACAAAAACACAACCTAAAGAACCGCAAACAGCAACATTCTCCAGTCTAAAATCTGGGGAAGTTTCTGGATACCAGGACTAGTGATTCTGCTGAGCCCCTGTCAGTCTCTGGAAGGGAAAATGACATGAACAGTTGACATGATCACTGCCTTAGACTAATGTCCAGAGATACAAGTACTTGTACTCCTGAGGAATAATCACAGGTGGTCTGATTTGTAAGGGGGGCATTGTCCCCTCTCCCTACAAGGCACTGCTGCCGTGAATCTTGACATATGAGCTGTGTTCAAAGGTAGTGCTGGGTGAGGAACAAGTAGGTTCTGCCACACTTGGACCTATTGTTAAATCACAAACATGAAATTTAAATAAGGAAGTAATCCTTAATGCCTAAATGTGCATACTTGAAGATTCATTCTGTCTCTAAACCAATAGGACGTACTCTGGAGAAAACATAATTAGAATGGGAGCCTGAATGTGAAATATACTCTCGTTTCTCTTTCAGAAGTCTAATATGTGGGACAAAGTTTGACCTGCCCCCCAGAAATGCACTTTGCCCTTCTGCGCCTCCCCCCAAGATTTGCTTTTCCAGTGTCATGCTGGCTGTGCTTTCCTGCTGCAGAGATGGTCTGTAATCCTGGAGCTGGGCTGTGCTTGGCTAGTAAGCAGTAGGATCCAATCCTACAGTGTGCCAGGCTGTGGCTACTACTAGTAGTGACATGAGTGTCCAGAATGGTTGTCTTCTGTTGCTTCAGAATCCTTATGAGGAAGGATAGGACGGACCAGGCACATGTGAGCTGAGGCTACTTGCATGTGTTTCAATGTAAGGGGCAAATGGCAAGGAATACATGGAGACACACATCACCTCTGTCTGATGCCAAGATCACCCACAATGCCCCAAGGCTGGAGCTATATAGCTCAACAGAGAAAAAACACACCTCAACGATTTCCTGTTTCGGAGCACAGCAGTGACCCACTCATCTGCCCAGTGCCTGTTTTGGATCCATGGCTCAATCAGGCGGCCCAGATTCCAGCACCAGCTGTGAGGCACAACACTGGAACGGATGGAATATAGTCTATCGCGGCAATTAAGAAATGCTGGTGCCCATGGTTGTGGAGTATTCTGGTACCTGACAGAAGCAAAAGCAGCATTGGAAAGATGGACCCTGGATTCTCTTTATCCTCCAGTTATTCCCATGCAGCAACTGTCCATGTACACGCGTGAAACCAGAATTCTGATTGACAGACATTTTGTTTTTGTTTTTTTAGGCTTGAAAGCTCTCCTGGAGATGGACTTGGCATGAAATTGTAATAGCTGCATATTTTTTTTAAACCCCTACATGATAATTGCCTCCATTACTCACACACATTACTCTTTACTTTCTTCCCTCCTGATCTTATTATTCTTCAGCTAATCAGCACACCTGGACCTGTGTCTCTCTTCCCCCCTCTGCGCCCCTCTGGCAGCCCGCCCCCCTCACCAGCTCTCCCACACTGTGACAGCCCATTTCTTGCCGCTCTCTGGACTGACCACACTTTCCTTGTACTCGCACAGCTTGTCGGCATTCTCTGATTTTTAACGTGTTGACCCCAGCAACCTCTCTTCATGGAGAATTGCAGCATTCTTCCTGTTTTAAACATATTCCATCTGCAGCCTCCCTGTAGAATTCCTAAATCTGATAACCAGGGGGTGTGCGTTCGCTTTGAACAGAGAACGGTTGACCTTTGCTGGTGGAACGAAGGCGGCACAGGAGGGGGAAAAATGGCTTCAGCGAGAGCCACTGTTGTTTTACAAAACCAACATGAAATAGCAAGGTTCGTTGCAGTTAAGGCACAAGTATCTATCTCCTGCCTTCTTCCCCATGTCCATCTTCCTGTTACAACCTCCTCAGGTTGGGGGGAGAGAGTGAGGGAGAGAGAGAATTCTCTGAATTATTTAGTAATGATAGGATGGCTCTAACTGTTCACAGCTACCAGTTTCTGCTGGCTAACGTCTGGCAACTTCAGCCTGAAAGGGCAAGCAAGCACTGCCTTGTGTTTCGAGTGTACTTCAGCCATGCTCAAATCTCCCAATGGCCACCAGAAAAAAAAAAAAAGCCACAGACAACTCCAGACCACTTGTTCATCCAAACTGGTTTGATCTCCTCTTAAGGCTGAGTGTCTCTCTGTTATTTTAGTACAAAATGTCTGTCCTGTGTTTTAGTACATCTTGGCTCCTTGGTGTGCAGTTGGACAGACACCACATCTCCAGAACATTGCTTGTACATTTAAAATGTTGACTTTCTGTCGCTCTTATTTATTTTTTAAATTTATTTGGGATTTGCAGCCTGTGCCGTATGTTGCAACCATTCAGAAGGGGTTAAAAAGCCAGTTCAAATGAAAGAAATAAATGCTAAGAACATTAAAACTCCATTCCATTCAGGCTGAATCATGGGCCCAACAAGAAATTTAATCGTTTTAAATGATGCTCCGTTGAAACACTCAGCCATGTTTAGATGCAAGAGTCATCATGAGATACCTTCTCCTCTTTTGTCCTGGAAAATCATCTCTAGTGAAAGCCCTCCCGCATGATGAAATGGTTTGTTTCCTGCTTTTTTCCCCCCAAGTTCAGTGGAAGTGTTTTCACAAGACTGCTTGACCAGGTAAACATCCTTAGGGATAAGATTCCCTCATGATGACTCCCCCAGAGTAGAAGCAAATGGGCAGTTGCACGAGGCAGAGGCACCACCTGGCGCGAGACCTCCTTGTATCACCCACATGCTGGACCTCCTCACGTACCAGATCATGCAGAATAAATTACAATATCATATGCACAGCCTAAATGCAGTGGCACCACTAAGGCTGGTGTAACTCCCATTCTCTTTATTTATTTTAATATATAACAGTAACCAACAAAAAAACCAGTGGCCAACTTGATGACACTCACACAACTGAATAAGTGTTTTAGTATTGGCTCTGATACATGGAAATGAGAGCTGACTCACACTAACACCTTATTGGTTCCCTGCTGGGTCATAATAACATGTGGATAATTCATGTTTCATTACATTCTGCATGAAATTACCTTTCCAATGATGTATAACATGATGATACTAATCATAAATGCATATTTCTCAAAAATTTTGGCCTAGTGGTATCACCCCCCCCCCCACAGTTGCCACCTGGTGTGGGCCACACACACCTAGTGATGCCACTGCCGTGAGGTGTAGCTTTTGTTGGGCTGTAGCATGGCCAACAGGGGACACCAGATGCTGCTTTTTGAACTTTGTTGAATTCAGGCTTCATCTCAATGATGGCAACTTCACAATTTACTACTAGGTCATATATAGCGCTCCCAAACACAGCTCAGTAAGCACAGGCCTTCACGCAGTGGCATGTTCAAAGATTCTGTGCATTAAAAGTGGCACATGGTGTGCTGCAGGTTGGCCACCCCCATATATAATTTTATTGTATTCTAAAGACTGATATTATGAACCTTATAATATCAGTCTTCTGAAAACCTTATAAACACAAAGTTTCCAAAATTTTCCCCACTAGTGTAGTACTCAATGCATGTGCCATACCCTTATACGACTGCCTTTGTTAGCATTTATTTGTGTGTTACAAATTTGTTTGTATTTTATATTTCAGCAAGGACCAGTCTCCTGAGGAACCCTTGTGAGATTTGAATGCCAAATGGCACTTCATGGATGGGAGGATGGCAGAATGTGCCCCACCAAATCACAGTTTCCACAGGCAACTCTTGTGGCTGTACATACCATAAGAACATAAGACCAGCCCCACTGGATCTCTTTTCCCTGGCTGCCAGCAAAAAGGAAGCAGGGGGAAGAGAGGAGTGGTGGCTGTGTCTACACACACACACAAGGCTGAGTATATAACATTCTGTTGAGTAGCAAACACAGTAAGTAAAACTAATAGATACAATAGAACAGCAGATTCAACATATCCAGCTGCTTTGGGAAACCTGACTGAAGATTCACTTGGGTACATTCAATATGCTTAAGAGTGGCTATTCTAGGTAGAGCAGCCGCCACTATATCTTTCTCCCATCTTTCCAGCCGGTGCCTTTCCACTCTTTTCAAACGGCTGGAGTGGGGGCTGACCAGGGGCACATGGCAGCAATTAAAAAAGTCAACCCAGGATGGTAGGACTGGGGCATGAGGGAAGCTGCAGACATCTTCTGGTGAGCAGGTGAGCATGATGTGCTGTGTGTACCAGAGAAAAACAAAGAACAAAACAAAGGGGGAGGGACAGCGCCATGGGGCACTGAAAGGTCTTGGGCTGGGTCTGATTTCAGCTAAGTGGCCCTTTGTGAGTAAACTCTGGGTCTTTTTGAACTATTCCAAACTACTGGAATTCTGCCAAAATCTATTAAGACTTATTGTCTGAGATGTGTGTTGTAAAAATGCTATAAAGCACTTTTGGACACCCTGCGAGTAGGTGGCACAGAGGACGCTGCATTCCGTCCAATAGCCGTCAGGACAGGTAAATGCTGTTCCAGGAGGCAGGGATGAGGGGGGGATGGTGTTCTGGAATGGGGTGGGAGTGTTTCAGGGTTTGGGAAGGGCCAGTTCAGGCTTGGATAGGGGCGTATCCTAAACCCCATCCTGGGCCTGTCAGCCCTGCACAGGGCTACTCAGTTCTGCACCAGTGATTTAGCTGGAGGGGATCCGAGTAGTCTCGCTGAGACTTGATATGGGGTGAGGGAACAGTGTTTCCTTATCTTGAGGAGATCTCCTACCTGCTCATTTCCAGCGCTGGATAAAGTGTGAGCCTTGTGGTCCCGCTGTGCCAGCGTTGGATAGGATTGGATTGTAACTCCTTACACATTTTTTTCTGGCTACTGGATCATGCCTCAAGACTATGCCACATGGATCATGACAGGCTATGAAGTCTTAAGCACCAAGAACTTTGTGTTTGCAATTTTCTAAGGCATAACCACAGAAAAACCAGGTCTGTGGCTTTTTTTCTTTTCTTGCAATTCTCAACTCCATTGTAAAAGTCCTTGATAGTCTCAGAAGCCTGTTTGTATGTGGGCCGTCCTGACCTTATGGTATCAGAGGAGAGAGTTAATGCAGCCTCAGTGTCTGCCTTCCTTGCTGTTTCCGCAAGTATGCTTGCAGATGCAGATACGGTATGTGTTGCAGGATCATACAGACTTGTTCTTCCAGATCCTTCTCTTCTTCAGCAGCTTGTCCCTCTGACAGGAGATCTACAACTGAGATTTCTTTTCTGGATTTGTATTTGACTTGTAGATTTTATCTGGGCAGTTTTATAATCATATGTTAGAATCTTGATAGTGCTGAGGTGAGAGGTTTGTCAAGTATGCTCTCTAGCTACTCGTGGGTCTGTTTCTATTGTGACCAGGTAGCCCACTGAAACTCCTGTCACTCTGCCACAGTGGCAAACATATTTATCTTGCCATTTTTTTTCTGAGTGAATGTTAATGCTCATGAAGTCTATGCTGCTAAAGCTCCTTTTGCAGTAGGACCAATCCCATTGCTGCTCGTAGGGAATCATCTACTTGTATTGTTGTTTCTTTGTTGTTGTCCTGGTATTTGGCTTTTCTTCCCAGGCCCCTGGCACCCTCCATATCTTAGAAGGCCTTGTCCAGGTTACTATTATAAGTGTTGCTCTGTATTCTTTTTCCCAAATCTTCGAGGGGTGCTGTGGTAGCTGCCAATATTGGTATGAATGTTGACAAGCAGGTCACCACTCCCAGGGAAAATTTCCAACTCCTTCTGGGAGGAGAGTTCCTTCAGTTGTTTAACTAATTCTGCTTTACTTGGATGCGGTTTAAAGCTTCTCCTTTCTAGGATATGGCGACGTTGCAAATTTGCTCCTCCCTGGTTTGTATGTTGTTAGTGTTTAGGCTTACATTGTCCTCCCTGCACCTTATCAGTAAGGCTCTAGGATTCTGTTATGTTGCTCTCTTGAAATTCTGTGAATGGGGCAAATGCCCTGGGCGCAGAACCTGTGCACCTCCAGGACCACGTGGGAAGCCTTAATGAGCTTCCCATGTTGTGGTTGGAAACTGTGCTTCCAGTGTGCCGGAAGCACAGTTTAAAACTGTGGGGAAGACTCAGATAGCTTCTCCGGTCTGTCTTGGAGCTGTGCAAGGCTCTGTTTCACTCCAGGTGAGGGGGGGGGGTGGCAGCTTGGTGCAAGGGGGGGGACTTTGCAGACCTTTGCCCCGGGGCACGTCGAGGGGAGGTCCAACACTGCATTTAATGCATTTCTGCTTGGCATCCAAGGTGATTTAAAATCGTAAGATTTTAAATTTGCAACAAAAATTGCTTAAGATAAAACAGACTTGTTGCAGGTCAGTGTTGTTCCTTCAGAAGTTAGTGGTTTGATGAGATCCCCTGACCTGGATTCTCTTTCCTTCTTCTCAGGACATGTTGATCTCTACAGGGCTCCTGGGAAGGTGGGGGAGGGTTGCCTGAACCGTTTTCTCAGGCTAGTGCTGAATTTATGAGCTTGGACTCTTGGTATGGACACTTCTGGGTCTTCTGCCTTCCCCTAAAAAGTCTCAGCTCTTGTCCAGTACTAAAGCTTAAATTGGTTCATTGTGAACTGTAGTGCTCGCCACGGACCCCGGTTCTGACAAAAGCACGAGGGTCATCCTCATCTTTCGACAAATGCAACTACTGTATCTCTCCAGAGATTTCCCAGTTCTGTGTCACCCCACTAGCCTAAAAAAGGGCACATGTGACATATGCCACATACACATGTCACTCACCAAGGCATCCCATAAGTCTGAGGACACTTTCACAAAGAAGCATAATTGTGAGGGGTGGGGCACGATTAGCAACATGCCCGTTCTCTTTCCTTGTCAGCATTTATTCCTGTCCTTTCTACTTCACTGGACATGACTCACATCAGCAGGTCTAGAGCTTTAATTGGGTCTTGCAAACTAGCGTCAAATATTTGTGGCGATTCATCGGAGGGAGAATGCACCATTGTTCCAGAATCCTTGATGGCCTGTTGGGATTTATGGATTGTTTTCTGCTTTACTTCTCTACAAAGCAGTGGGAGGGGGGAAGGGTGTAAATATGGACAAGAAAAGAAACAGATGTTCCGGTAACCTTCATACTGCGCTCAGAAGAATTGCGGAGATTTTGCATAATTTTCTCCCCCGTTTTTTGATAAAAGGAAACCCAAATTCTGCAGCCAATCGCGTGTTCATTAAACAGGGCAAATCAGAGTATGTGCAATGAACTTCAAAGGCATGCATGGAATTTTTCATAGAATTTAGAATCCTATTCAGGGAACAGGGAGGTGAAGGGAAGAGATTATAAGAGCAGGAATTAGTATGTTCCAGTACCGAGAAATACCCAAGGGTAGCTCCATTTGCCCTGCAAATATTGTAGGATTGGTACCAATCTATTATTCCAGCTTTTATGTTCATGAACAACAACTCCAGATGCTTAAGTAAACAGCAAATCTTTAGCTTCAAGGGTCAGACTGCCATCTTGTACTGCTGAAGTGGTATATGAGTTTGCCCTTGTACAAGTAGCATCCAGGTTAGGGATGCTCCGATTTCAATCTTGTGTAATCTACTTTTTTAAAAAAAACAGCTAGAATCTCTTTGGTCCTCCAGTGTATGTTCAAGAGTGCATTCTCAGGATGCCTTAACACTTGAGGGATAACAGTCTGTGAATCATGCTTACAAATAAGAATTGCCTTGCTGAATCAGATGAAGGCCTGCCTAGTTCATTCATTGCAAGAATCCTAGTAACCAGCGGGCTCACAGTATCAGCACCAAGTTTCTGGGGACCACAGGTCACAGCCCTGCACTGGGGTTTCCCATGGCATTCTGCCAACTCCTGATGGGCATTAAGGAATCAAGGGTCAGCCTGACTGAGTGTCCCTCTGTTGGATATGCCGACCTCTAACGCCAACCTTGTTTGATGGTCCACCAAAAGTTGGCCTGTGATCTATCAGTAGGTTACAATTTGCTGAACCCTGATCTAGATGGCATTCCTCTGCCACAGTAGAAGAAGGTATGCAGATACCACAGTGTGATGGTTTTCAGAATTGTCTTTTCAATTGGTTTTGGGAAACAAAAGGATCCCTTTCTGTATGATCACATGTTGCTTGACAAGCCACTATAGATGATATTTCATCAGTGTTGTCAACCACGTATTTTGGGAGAGTGGAAGAAACCTTCCTCTTGCTTCTGCAGGTATGGGTGGCCAAAGTCTCAAGGATCTCAACATGGCTGTAGGATGTTACCCAAGGCACTTGGGAATACTCATTTGCTTAAACTCAGGTGCAGTACAGCTACCTGTCTTTTTCCCTCAATAAGGCTATTAGCAGCAGGTTTTAACCCAGCATAACTGAGGGAAAGAATTAAAGAAGCCTCCCTTGGCACCATGGCCCAGGTCCAATTTTACTCCCAATCCTCACGACTGCTTTTCAGCTTTGAAACAGACATTGGGAGACTGAGTCATGACTGCAAATCTACAAATACGAGAGGGAGGTTTTAGTTTTCGAGAGTTACAAAAAGCCATATTTGAGTTGTTGCTTCAATCTCTTTGAATTGCCTTTGAGGAATCCCTTTGAGGATAAAAGGTGGGGTAAAAAAATCTATAAATAAATAAATAGCATAAACAACCATTTGGATTTGGGACTCAGAGGAAGTGAATAGTTGGGTTTGAACTTACGGACTTCACAACATTATGTAGTCTATATGATAGACTGCTCAGGTATCTTGTCTCCAGTCTCTGTTGAAGTAACAGGAAGGCACAATGCAGACTTTGGTTTAACCCACCTGTCCTGCTCAGAAGTCAGTTTCTTTGTTGGTAACAAAACATCTCTCTTGAACAATGAGATATGGGATAGAAATTGAACTACCTGATGAGGACAACATTCTGTATTTCAGGTACAAACACTAGCTTGACCCCCACCCCGTTTCCCGCTGGGGGAAATGCAAAATAAATTGTAATGTGTTGTCTGCCTTGAATGGTGGTGGGAGGTGCCATCATACAGTTGCCCTTTCCTTTGCTATTCCCTCCTAGGCTGATGCTCACTGTGAGTCTGAGATGATTTGTGGATCTGGTGTTAATAGAATTGGATTAGATCAGTTTCCTCCCTCCTTTTCTCTCATCCTCTCAGGACTGGAGACTGTAGTCCTCACTCATTGACACAAAGGTTTTCCAGATGTCTTGATAACGACCTGTGAATTGCCTTCCTGGATCAGACCAAGACCCATCTCCTCTATCATTCTGCTTTCAGCCATGAGTAGCCAGATGCCACTGGACACTCCCACATGGAACATTGTGAAGGCCTTCTCCTGTTCCTCTCCAGCATTAAACTGTCTCTAGACATGGATATACCATTCTCCGGTGGTTCCATGGCTCAGATTTGCCATCTTCATCCTGGGCAGGTGGGGTAAGATGATCCAAGTCTTGGTGGGGGGGGGGGCTCCCTGTGTTCCCCAAACTGACCTTGCCTTGCAGACAAGGGTCTACTCTTTGCTCTACAAAGAGCGGGTCTTCCTTTAAAAGAAAGAGAGATTTTTGGAGCACAACCTCCACTCAGTAGTAGCAGCAGCCCTCAGGATTTCAGCTAGGAGGGTCAAGCAACATCCGCAGCAATGGACACAAGTGCAGCATTTTGGCTACACTCCTTTTTTCATGCATGCATGAGGTACAAGCACCATCTTGAAAGAAATCTCCCCCCTCCCCCCCCCCGCTGACAGGCGGTAGGGAGTGCACTGCCAGCTATTGGCCAGACCGTCCATTTAACTATTATTCATGGATATAGCGCTACCAAATATTCTGTCTAATTCTAATTCCTTTTTTAAAAAAAGCCAGCTAAGCTAATGGCCATCACTACATTTTGCACTGTGCAAAGTAACTTCTTTTGTCGCTTCTGAACCTGCTGCTAGTCAACTTCATTGGGTGTCCCTGAAGCCTATTAATCATGAACAAGGGAGAAAAATGTGTCCCTCTCTTCACATAATTCTTCATTCCATAAACATCCATGGTCACGGCCTTTTCCCAGCCCCAAACATGTTAGATGTTCCTCACAGGAAAGGTGAGACGATTTGAGTTGCCTGCGTGGATTAGAGGGAGACATGGAACCGAGTAGGGACTGCGGTCTGCAGCAGTGAGTCTTGAGCACATCACAGCACAATGTCAGAGTCATGCTATGCCCCTGGCTTTTCCAAGCAATCGCACCTCCACACCATTCAGAGCGCGATACCATAGTCTTTCGAGACTGAAGGTTGCCAGCTAACACTTCCACAGGGCATGACTCTAGTTCTCTGGAAGTTTCCTTATTTTGTAAGTAATCCTTATCTATTAGACTGGAGACAAGAGTCATTTTTAGAAGGGCCAAAGTTGTGACTGAGGCATCTTTGACATACTGTCCACACTCATTCCTTTTGTCTTATTGCGTTTTTTGTCAAATGGGTTTTCGAAGCACCACAAAAATCCAAAATCTGTGGGCAGAGATTATAGTGAAATGCCTGTGCATGCCACAAGTAATGTTGTTTTACAAACCAATATTACAACCCTAAACTTTCCAGAACACTACTACCTGTGTCCGGGCCTCAGTGGCCCCGGTTTTTCTTATCAGGATCCTGCACTAGACCCACCCAACATACGTAAAATTAAAACATATTTTAATGAGATAAGATATATAAAATTCATGCAAAAATACAAGTCAATGCTGGATACTAACTAACAATGATTGTGTATATAAACCATCAGGCTTAGTCTATTCTGTGACTACCAGAAATTAAGAAAAGAGGAGACCTTAAAAGTGGGAATATTTTATTTTTTTATTTTTCATAAGAACAGCCCACTGGATCAGGCCATAGGCCCATCTAGTCCAGCTTCCTATATCTCACAGCGGCCCACCAAATGCCTCAGGGGGTACACCAGATAACAAGAGACCTGCATCCTGGTGCCCTCCCTTGCATGTGGCATTCTGACATAGCCCATTTCTAAAATCAGGAGGTCGCACATACACATCATGGCTTGTAACCTGTGATGAATTTTTCCTCCAGAAATTTGTCCAGTCCCTTTTTAAAGGCATGTAGGCCAGATGCCATCACCACATCCTGTGGCAAGGAGTTCCACAGACCAACTACATGCTGAGTAAAGAAATATTTTCTTTTGTCTGTCCTAACTCTCCCAACACTCAATTTTAGTGGATGTCCCCTGGTTCTGGTGTTATGTGAGAGTGTAAAGAGCATCTCTCTATCCACTCTATCCTTCCCATGCATAATTTTGTATGTCTCAATCATGTCTCCCCTCAGGCACCTTATTTCTAGGCTGAAGAGCCCCAGACGCCATAGCCTTTCCGCATAAGAAGGTGCCCCAGCCCTGTAATCATTTTAGTCGTTCTCTTCTGCATCTTTTCTATTTCCATGATGTCCTTTTTGAGAAGTGGTGACCAGAACTGGACGTAATACTCCAGGTGTGGCCTTACCATCAATTTGTACAACGGCATTATAATATTAGCCGTTTTGTTCTCAATACCTTTTCTAATGATCCCAAGCAGAGAGTTGGCCTTCTTTACTGCCGCCGCATATTGGGTCGACACTTTCATCGACCTGTCCACCACCACCCCAAGATCTCTCTCCTGATCTGTCACAGACAGCTCAGAACCCATTAGCCTATATGTGAAGTTTTGGTTTTTTGCCCCAATGTGCATGACTTTACACCTACTTACATTATTAAAGCCCAGGGCATTTCAAGTTGGAAGACTCTTCAAGGGCAACTGAGTTTATTTCATCAAGGGGACAGCTGAAACAATCTTGCATGCTATGTGATCAAGTCAGATACAAGATTGCCTTAGCAGTCCCTTGATTAAGATGATTCAATTGCCCGTGAAGAGTAGGTTTTGAACTCATGACACATTGGGCCTGAATACATTTCAGCTGCACTTTTGAGATCTCCTCTTCATTCCTGTGCTGGTTTCCTTCCTTCCTTCCTTCAGCCATGACTAAGAGGCACTGCAAAAAAGAATGATCAAAGGAAACCCCAAAATAAAATAAAATTAATGTGCTTCCATCTGAGCATGTACACAGATCATTCCTGTTTCAGCCCTATTTTTCCCCAATCATCCCAGCACAATAAAAAGTGATTATGGCCTTCATCCCAGCCAACACCTTATAAAGACAGAAATTCCCCACTCCTTCATGCTTCACAGTCCTAGAAGCTGCAGCTGATTTATGAGGGACAAGATTCTCCCTGCAGAAAACCACAGTATAATTAGTGAACATAAAATGCTGCACTCCCCACTGAGATTCTATCCCCAAAGGGCAGATTCCCAGCCCCTAAAAGACTTGAGTTTCTTTCAGGAGGCGCTCAGTCCCCTGCAGGATTGGAACATAGTTAATATTTTAAGAGTCTTATCGCCATTTGGTGGGAGGGGGGAAGGACACACAACGGCCCTTCCTATTCTCGCAGGTCTTCCTTTAAATTTGGGGTCTACTCGCTGCTCTCAGCCCAGTCTGTATCTGACATTTTCCTTTTTCACTAGACTGTGGCACAATTAGGCAGTCCTTGCAGCAGAGCCTGTTCCAGGAGAGACAAAACCAGGGAAAGCACAGATGTTCCAGTCTGAAATGTTACAGCAGAGCTGCATGGAAGGGAGACAAGGAGACTGGGGGGGGGGGAGCTCCATAGCAACTGCCCAAGTCTCCCCACTTGCCAAGCGCCTACTCTCAGTGCTGTCAGGCAGCCGTGGAATCCACCCAGTAGCACAGCGATAGGTCATGTCAGGGATGCTGCAATGTGCTGGGCACTTTTCCAGATCTGTCTTCACCTCCTGGGGCGAGGGAAGCTGTTAGCCAAGCACAGAGTGTGTGCCGTTCACCACCCACTCATTCCTCACTACTTTTGGAAACAGAGCACTGCCGAAGGAAGAGAGGCAATGCATCCCCCTGCTCTTGGGCCCACGTCGCTCACCTGTGGCATGCGCTCAAAGGCAGCCTGTGATCCCCCCAAGCATACGCTGTTGGGGCCTCCCTCCCAGCTGTCCTGTCCAGCCAAGCAGGACAGGCATGAACAGCATTCCATAGTCAGCCTCATTGGGGGGGGGGGGGCAATGCATGAGAAACATCCTGTCACAAGTTGTGCCTATTTTTAAAGAAAGAAAGAAAGAAAGAAAGAAAGAAAGAAAGAAAGAAAGAATCACAATATATGTGGACCTTATGTGTGTATGCAAAAAAAGGTGTGGCTTATGTATAATAACAGATTTATAAATCACCCATGTGGGCATAAAAGATACATGAGAAAGAATTTGTGGCATGCTAGACACACACACACACTAGCTTTTTATCTCTGTGTTGTGCTCTGCAGTGTGTCTCCATGTGCGAAAGAAGGCAGGCAGAGAACAAACTATCACAATGGGATATGTAGGTGTAAACATACATACAGCTGCCAACTGTTGCACAAAGATATGTATATGGGTAGATATGTGCATATGTATGTTTTAGTTCATAGGTGTTTGTGAACATAAGCTGTACATATACATAGAGCAATGTTTCTCAGACTGTGGGTCAGGACCCACTAGGTGGGTTGCGAGCTGATTTCAAGTGGGTCCCTATTCATTTCAATAATTTTTAATATATTAGACTTTATGCTACCATGGCATGTGACTGCACTGGGGAAACGTTACAGATTTGTACTTTTAACAGGCTACTATGTATATGCTTTGATAAATCATAGTCAATAGGGCTTACTGTTGGGTGAGTGTGGGTAGAATTACAGCCTAGGATTGTTAAAAAATTTTCCTGCTTGATTATGTCACTTCCAGTCATGACATCACTTCCGGTGGGTCCTGAAAGATTCTCATTCTAAAAAGTGGTGCTAAAAATGTGAGAACCACTGACATAGAGTCTTTTCTCTACACGCATGCATGTTTCTGTATGAACTCTGCTTTTTCTTCTTGTTTACCTGAGAGTGCATTCTTACCCAGCCTCTCATATGTATGTGGATGTTTCTAATACCAACTGATGCATTTGTACACTTTCTTTCTTCTGATGTGTAGGGCACACCTTGATTATAGGGTGGCATGCATGTATGTGATGTGTCCACCCAATATGTACATATTTGCAAGCATTTGGCAGCCTTTTCCCATCTTTGAAATTCCTCAGTGTTGGATGTAGATGTCTGGTCTCTGAGGTAAAACATGTCAAGGTTCTTTGGAAGCTGACAGTTGACCAGAAACATCCAGAAAGTGCCATGAACTCTGACACTATACGATGCGTTCTGCACTGAAGCAGGAGCTGTTCTGTGACCTTTGACCTTCCCTTGGTTTCCAGGGATCATGTCGCAAACAACGTGGTATTATTGAAATCCAGACTCTCAACTCTGGTTCAGGAACCAGCTGTGGAGCTGTTTCTGATGTCCAGGACTTAAATGGATCTGTTTCCAATAATGGCCCAATCACAGGGACAGGCAAAAGCCTTCAAGGTGCCTGACACAAAACCTCTTATGGACTATAGCTCACCTTTTAATTCATGCAGTTTATTTGAGTAGCAGGAAAAATTAAAATGGTTGCTGTTGTTAATAGTTCAGCAATGGAGACTGGAAGCAAGCCCATGCATCCTGAGCTGATGTAGATGAAATGTTGCTGGATGTCCATGTTGCGATGATCAGCTGAGCCCCACCAAAATGGTTGGACGCATGTGGACAGGGATTCATGTCTTCATCTGGGGCACTAGTTGCACAGTCCTAGAGCTGGACTGATGCTAGCACTTCTAATGGTTTATTGACAATTTTTTTCTTTTGCATAATATTATTTTGCATAATATTATTATTTTGCATAATAATATCCTTAAGTAGAAAATATGCTTGGTGCAAGGACCCTGTATAGAAAAATCACAAGTTGCTACTTTAAAATCAGCATTGTTGTATCTTGAAAATAGACTACACTCAGTATACTATTTTATGGGGAAAAAAAACCAAGTGTGCATCTTATGAATTTTGATTATAGAAACTGCATATTGTTTGTTCCCAAATGCCAGCACATTAATTAGCAGTACTTCAGCTGGACATTCTTTATAGTGCTAATAAAAGAGGGACATTAGCTTACAGCTAGTTATCTAGGAGAGTTGAGCCATTGCCAGTTTGCTTCTTCTCTTACCTGAATTCTTTGTCCTAGGACAGGCCACTATCAGTTTTGCCAGGGTCTTTCATTGGGGGTGGGTAAGGCTCAGCTCTTTCAGTAAGAAGTTCTCACCTTTTGGATAGCTTGTGGCTTTACTTCTGTATCTGATGCTAATTGCACAATAACTGAATTAGCATATTTCTAGAGAGACATTGGTTTATTGTGGGTTTGTTTCCTCTTCACTTGCTTTGAGACTTACCTTAACCTCCTTTGGCTGAATTCTCACTCTGTAGTTCTGTTACATGCATGTGTATGTGGGAGAGCATGGGAAATACTTCTACATCGCAATGGCTGCCTTAGCGTCCTTGGGACTGATGTGGAAACCCTCCATAATGATGCATCTGGTGAGCAACTTTCCCCTCGGCAGCCATCATCAATGGGAGGGGGAGCATAGCATAAGAATATGTAAGGTTTGGAGTTCAGGTCATGCACTCACCTGTCCACACTCTTTACTTGCTCATGCACTCTGCCATTGTGCACATAATGTGTGATGAAAACATTCTACAAATAAGGCTGTGTGAGCATATGTTTGATTGACATTATTGTCCCCCTTCCTTCCTTCCTTCCTTACAGGATTTTCTCCATAGCACATCTTTCCCAAAATTTAATTTTTTTTTCCTGAACACCTGATCTCTGCCATTTTGGCCAAAAGACAGATATATGAAAGTAAGAAATTAAGGAACAAATGTGTGATGTGGAAAAAAAAAAAGAACGGATGGATGGATGATGTCTTCCCACAAGGAAGAAAAAGAGGGGAAAAATTGATTACCCTTAAGGAGTATAATCTATGACACACTATAATGTGAAGAAATATAGGTTGCATTGTATCACATCTTGAAATAATAACAGTGAGCATGCTGACAACAAGACAACCACACAAAAAAGTACCAGTTGTCAGACAAGTTGAATTTCAACAGTTGTGAGCCCAATCCTGTCTACCCCCCTCCCCACCAATGTAGCAACATCAAAATGGCTACTGCTGCATTCTGCCACACCCCTGCCACATCCCACCTCCTCTGCTGTCTTAACTACCTCAACAGATGGCCAGGCCCCAACACGTGTGGGAAGTCTCTGACCTTCCTGCTGGCACTCTGGCAGTATACTACTTCACGCACAGCTGCAAGCAGTTTTACAACTGCTGTAAGGCAGGTAGCTCTTGTTCTACCAGTGCTATGAGTCCATAGGATTGGGCTGTGTACTCTCACTCTATTATATGATTATTTTCAGGCAGTGTTTCTCAACCAGTGGTATGAGTACCACTGGCGATACTTGAGGTGATGTCTGGTGGTACTCGTGGGCAGGGCCTAGGAGAGGGGGGTAAAGGGGGTAATTTGTACCTGGGCCCAGGGTCAAAAGGGGGGCCCAGGAGCCAAAGGAGGGGGCCCAGAAATTTCCTGATATCTTACGTTTTCCAATCTACTCAGACTTGTTGCCCACACGGGATGCTGGGGACATTACCATGACTAGGGTTGCTGGGGACCCTACTGATGCTACATGGGTTAGTAGACCTGTGCTCCAGAGACTTTTCTAGCTGTCTCTACCCTCATCCCACCCTATTTCGCCCCTCCCTGCCCCCATTCTGCTCACCCATCAACACCCTCCCCCACTATTTCACCCCTCCCCCTTTGCAAAGGGGCCTGAAAGAAACTTTGTACCCCCTGATAAAATTCCTCTCAGAGGCCCTGCTCTGGGACCCCCAGACTCCCTCCACCCGGCAATGAGATCAGCAGTGCAATACGACAAGTAGCAATAGGAGGCTTGGCTTGGCAGGCAGAGCTACATAAAAGCATATACTTTTCATGTGCTTGAAAAAAGCCTCCCATCTGCCTTGAACCTCTTACTGGTGTTTGTCACATAGCATCTGGCCTCTCAATCTGGTAGTAACTGGTGATGAAAGTATCATCAGTTACTTCCAGTGGTATTTCCAATAGGTGGACTATGCGAAGTGATACAGTGGGAGACAAACATTGAGAAACACTGTTGTAAGGGACTAAAATGCAAGCATGCAGAATATAAGGTGCCTTAAGACGTGTATTCTGATGCTGGCAAGCATAGTCTATAGATACACATAAACAGTGCTTTTTTGTGGAAAAAAAGGTGCAGGAACTCACAACTTGTTAATCTTTTATTTATTTATTTATTTATTTATTTGTTTGTTTGTTTGTTTATTTGTTTTTAAAGCATTTTTTTATTGGAGAAATAAAATATTTTTATGTGCTTCCCCCCTAAAGATGAACTTACTTCTGAGTAGACATGCATAGGATTGGGCTGTCAATCTCCACATCCCCTTCCCCCTAGCTACGTTTTCTACACATGGGGAAAAATACTGTACAGGTGCACTTGTAGCATGTAGTATGTAGTGTGGCACTACTTCGAGGAGAGGAAGCAGTGAATGGATTCCAAAAAATGGCTTACATGAGTTCCATGTAGTAAAATTACTCTAAGCAACTGTGGGAGTAAGAACAAAAAAGGAATTCTTACATGAGAGGGGTCCTTAGGTGCACATAGAAACAACTACGTTTGCAAACAAGCAATTAAATATGGTTTAATTCAGCTATCAGAATACTCTGTGTCTTTGGGAAGGCGCTTGGCATGCAATTGTTTGTTCTCTGCTGCCCTGAGCAGCTACTGTGCATTGCTGGAGAGGAGCTGCAAACGCTGGCTGGCGGAGGGCATGCTTGTGGGGGAAGGACGAGGAAGATCTCTGGCAAGGCTGGACAGCATGTTGTACACACGTAGAATCCCTTTTCACCTGCCCTTAGCAGATATATATCTCTGCCAGGATTAAGAGCCCAATCCTAAGTATGTCTACTCTGAAGTAAGTTTCGTTCTAGTCAATGGAGCTTACTCCCAGGAAAGTGCCTAGGATTGCAGCCTAAGAGCCCAATCCTATGCATGTCTACTCAGAAGTCCACTTTAGTGAATGGGTCTTACTGTGGATAGGATGGCAGCCTTAGAGTCCAATCCTGTGCCTGTCTATTCTGCCTCTGTTTTGCTCCCTGCCCTCCTGGAATGCCTCCGAAGGGGAGGGGCCCCTGCAAAAAGGTGCCAGAACTCCGTCCCCCCGCGTTCCATTAGAAAAAAAGCCCTGCACATAAATATATCTGAGACATTTTGCTAGGAAGATTGCTGACTCAGTGGGGATGCCAGGCAAAGCTTTCATTTCAACTGCACAGTGAGTCCTATGCTCACACTATGCTCATTCAGAATCCTTTAGTAGGATCTCAGGACTATGATAAATCACTGGAGAAGCCATTCATTCTCATAAACCACCATGTTCCCATTGAAAAGCCATTCTGCTCCTTCCTGTGTCAGGATACTTGGCAGTTTAGGATCTTTGGGATTCCTGGGACAGTGTTTCTCAAACTTTTTAGCACTGGAACTCGCTTTTTGGAATGATGATCTGTCAGGACCCACCGGAAGTGATGCCACTAACCTGGAAATGATGTCATGACCTGAAGTGACATAATCAGTTGAGGCTTCAAACCTAAGCCATGATCGCTCAAAGGTTCCATTACACAGGACACTCCTGCTGTTATTTTGCATAGCTCGGAATTCAAACATTCCAGTTCAGAATTCAAAGCCCTGCAGCTCTGTACCCTGTATTTTCAGCTCTATATTTTCAATGCAAGGCAAGCTATTTAAATCCCCATAGGGATTTTTACAGTTGAAAGAAGGTTCTATCTTTCAAGAACCACAACATTCAGATGTTTCTTTCTGATCTGGTATCACATTCTGGCCTCCATCCTCCACGCTCAGAGCAGATGGAATAACTCGGCTCAGCTTTGTTAGCTGCTTCAAGGTCACACGGTGCCGGTGGCCTCGAACTGGCAACCTTGTGGATGTTATCTTCAGGCAAATGGAGGCTCTACCCTCTAGACCAGACCTCCTGCCCATTATCTAAACTGCATACCATTTAGAAGGGCCCGATTGTGGAGAATCTTGATGCTAGTGCTGTATGTTTCTGATGGCTCTTATTTTTTGTGTGGGTATTCTCAATTCCATCAGCACAGTCCATATGGTTAGCAGCTTATAACATTATTTTTCTCCTCTCTGCTCTTTGGAACTCTCACCAAAGCCAGAACATTTCTGGTAGCTCAGTGTTTCTCAACCAGTGGTATGGGTACCAACAGTAGTATGTGAGGTGGTGTCTGGTAGAGCTAACTGATCCCCTGGACACCAGTGAGACTAGGAATGAAATATAACCAACTGCAGTAGGAGGCTTGCCTTGGCAGGCAGAGCTCCAAAGCATGCTTTTCTGCTCTTGAGAAAGCCCTCCTGTCCACCCCAAGCCACGTTGAATCTGGCGTCTCAACCCAGAAGTAACTGGCGATGATGTCATTGCCATCCCATTTATGGTGGGTCACACAGAACCTCCAATGAAAAGGATCAGATAACATTGCTCCAAGCCCTTGGACTAGTCAAAAATCAGTTGCTAACTGCCCTGAAGAGCTGAGCCCCTGCAGTTTGCAAGCTTGTGTCAATATAGGGAGATGCTTGTCTGAGGCTGCATCTCAGAAGGAAAGAGAAGGAAAGAGAAGGAAAACTCTGTAAGAGAAGGAAAACTCTGATTCCAAACCTCCACTGCCTTGTGGCTACATCCAGTTGTGGAAAAGGCTTCAGGAGTCAACCTCGAGGCAAAATCAGGAGCCGGAGTCCCTCAGGCAGTTCGTGGCCGCACACAGTCACGTTCTGGCAACTCCTGCGACGCCGCTGGAACCAACCGTATTGGTTTCTGCCTTTCCATTGGATCATTCCAGCGACGTGGAGAGGGGGGATTTGCTGCATGGGTAACAGCCTGTCCTCCATACCTTCTTTACCCAGGCTTCGCGCACTGGAGAGGACACTCCAACTTCGCCATACGGCGTCGGCACAACACGGGAAGCAGCAGTTACCGGTTATAAGTCTTTGCTCGATTGGCGTAGGGCATGACGCCAGGGGCTGCTTCCGACGGTGGGAGAGATCATTGCATCTCATTGGGCAGCTACCGCCCGCCTTAAGCTGGGCAGTCCCCAGCCAGTAAGGTGTTTCCTCGCCACGGTCCGTTAACCTCACGGGGTGCGTGGGGTTTAGGGTGAAAACCGACAAGCGGATCGACAACTCTGCACCATGCAATAGAAAACAGAAAACTCCTGCCCTAAAGCTGGGCACCTGGAACGTAAGGACAATGACACCTGGCTTCTCTGATGACCTGCAAGAAATAGACGATGCACGCAAAACAGCTGTCATCGACATGGAGCTGAGCAGACTGCAGATGGACATCGTCGCCCTTCAAGAGACAAGGCTGCCAGATTCCGGATCTGTCAAGGAGCGAAATTTCTCATTTTTCTGGCAGGGAAAACCACCAAACGAAACCAGGGAACATGGTGTTGGCTTTGCGGTCAAAAATACCCTGCTGAAATCCATCATCCCACCTACTGTGGGAAGTGAAAGAATTTTGTCCCTGCAGCTCCAGTCATCAGCAGGACCTGTCACTCTCATCAGTGCTTATGCACCGACTCTGTCGTCTCCAGCAGAAGCCAAAGACAAATTTTATGATGACCTGGCCAGCACTATCAAGAAGATCCCCGTAAAAGAGCCATTGTTCATCCTTGGCGACTTCAATGCTAGAGTTGGTGCTGATAACAGTTCGTGGCCCACTTGCTTAGGTCAGTTCGGCACTGGGAAGATGAACGAAAATGGCCAACGCCTGCTAGAGTTTTGCTGTCATCACGGTCTCTGTGTCAGCAACACGTTCTTCAACACGAAGCCCCAACATAGAGTCTCTTGGAGACACCCAAGATCAAAGCACTGGCACCAGCTTGACCTGATTCTCACCAGATGCTCCAGCCTTCCCAGCATCAAGATCACACGCAGCTATCAGGGTGCTGCCTGTGACACCGACCACTCGCTGGTGTGCAGCACAGTGAAACTGCAAACAAAGCGACTGTATCACACGAAAAGGGAAGGAAGACCTTGCATTGATACGAGCAAGACCCGGGATCAGAGAAAAGTGGAGGAATTTGCACGAGCGCTTGAGGAATCTCTTCCAGGCCCGGTCGATGCAAACGCATCCAACAGATGGGAACATTTCAAGAATGCCATTTACAACACCGCCTTTTCCATATTTGGCAAGAAGACCAACAAGACAGCAGACTGGTTTGAAGCCCACTCTGAGGAGTTGACACCAGTCATTGAGGAAAAGAGGAGAGCTCAAGCAGCATACAAGGCCTGTCCCAGTGAGCGCAACCTGCAAGTCCTCCGAGGTGCTCGCAGCAAAGTCCAGCAGACTGCCAGGAGTTGTGCTAATGACTACTGGCTCCAGCTCTGTTCCGAGATACAGATAGCAGCTGACACGGGCAACATCAAGGGGATGTATGGTGGTATCAAGCAGGCCCTAGGTCCAACACAGAAGAAAATTGCCCCTCTGAAGTCTGCAACAGGCGAGGTCATCCAGGATCGGGTGCAGCAGATGGAACGCTGGGTGCAGCACTACTCTGAGCTATATTCCAGAGAAAATGTAGTCACCGAAGAAGTGCTGAACAACATTGAGTGCCTGCCTGTGCTGGAGGAGCTTGACAGTGAACCAACCCTAGAAGAACTTCACGTGGCCCTGGACTCCCTTGCCTTTGGCAAGGCACCTGGAAAAGACAGCATCCCTGCTGAAGTCCTAAAGTGCTGCAAAGACATCATCATCACTGAGCTGCATGAAATCCTTTGTCTCTGCTGGAGAGAAGGTGGAGTACCTCAAGACATGAGGGATGCAAACATCATCACGCTGTACAAGAACAAAGGTGACAGGGGTGACTGCAACAACTACCGTGGCATCTCTCTCCTTAGCGTTGTAGGAAAGTTGTTTGCCCGAGTTGCACTAAAGAGGCTCCAGGTACTTGCAGAGAGCGTTTATCCAGAATCACAGTGTGGATTCCGAGCCAACAGGTCCACCACTGATATGGTATTCTCCCTTAGACAACTGCAGGAGAAATGCAGGGAACAACGACAGCCACTCTTTATAGCCTTCATAGATCTCACGAAGGCTTTTGACCTGGTCAGCAGGGATTGCCTCTTCAAGATTCTCCCCAAGATTGGATGTCCACCCAGGCTCCTCAGCATCATCAGATCCTTCCACAAGGACATGAAGGGCACTGTTGTCTTCGATGGCTCCACATCAGACCCCTTTGACATCCGAAGCGGCGTGAAGCAGGGCTGTGTTCTTGCACCAACCTTGTTTGGGATCTTCTTCGCTGTCCTGCTGAAGCAGGCCTTTGGAACTACAACAGAAGGCATCTATCTCTGGACCAGATCAGATGGAAAGCTCTTCAACCTCTCCAGACTGAGAGCAAAGTCCAAAGTCCAGCTGAAATGTCTGCGTGACTTCCTCTTTGCCGACGATGCAGCTATCACTACCCACTCTGCCAAAGATCTCCAGCAGCTCATGGATCGTTTTAGCAAGGCCTGCCAAGATTTTGGACTGACAATCAGCCTGAAGAAAACACAGGTCATGGTTCAAGATGTGGACTCACCTCCCTGCATTACAATCTCTGCGCATGAACTGGAGGTTGTCCATGACTTTGTGTACCTTGGCTCAATGATCTCTGACACTCTTTCTCTCGATACCGAGCTAAACAAACGCATCGGTAAAGCAGCTACCACGTTTTCCAGACTCACAAAGAGAGTCTGGTCCATCAAGAAGCTGACGGAACATACCAAGATCCAGGTCTACAGAGCTTGCGTCCTGAGTACACTTCTGTACTGCAGCGAGTCATGGACTCTTCACTCACAACAGGAGAGGAAACTGAATGCTTTCCACATGCGCTGCCTCCGACGTATTCTCGGCATCACCTGGCAGGACAAAGTTCCAAACAACACAGTCCTGGAACGTGCTGGAATCCCTAGCATGTATGCACTACTGAAACAGAGATGCCTGCGTTGGCTTGGTCATGTCGTGAGAATGGATGATGGGCGGATCCCAAAGGATCTGCTCTATGGAGAACTCGTGCAAGGAAAGCGCCCTACAGGTAGACCACAGCTGCGATACAAGGACATCTGCAAGAGGGATCTGAAGGCCTTAGGAGTGGACCTCAACAGGTGGGAAACCCTGGCCTCTGAGCGGCCCGCTTGGAGGCATGCTGTGCAACATGGCCTTTCCCAGTTTGAAGAGACACTTGGCCAACAGTCTGAGGCTAAGAGGCAAAGAAGGAAGGCCCACTGCCAGGGAGACAGACCAGGGACAGACTGCACTTGCTCCCAGTGTGGAAGGGATTGTCACTCCCGAATCGGCCTTTTCAGCCACACTAGACGCTGTTCCAGAACCACCTTTCAGAGCGCGATACCATAGTCTTTCGAGACTGAAGGTTGCCAACCTGTCATTTTCAATGGCAGCTGAGCTAGGTACTATATGACCCACCTAGTGGGTCTTGACTGACAATTTGAAAAGCACTGTCCTAGGATATACGCACTGACTTTGAACCAAGTTCAGTAACTAGAAGCTATGCACCAAGAAACCTGATCATCCTTCAGGTTGCTCATGGGTTTGCTTCTGAAAGCAGGGGCTTCAAAACCTTAGCAGGCTCAGGTAACCAGGAGCTAATGGAGGTGGAGGCAGAAAACACCAGGAGAAGGCAAGGACTACTTGACTCATTTCTAGCACTTTGAGGGGGAAGCCATATATACAATCTGTTAGATTAAAAAACGTGTACAATTTTTTTTCCATATAAAACATTGCCTCAGGGAGTGGGCCAACCTTGCATAACATAACTAGACTTCACCCTTGACATCGCTAGAGAGAACGTTGTTTATTTATTTAGTTTATATTTCTAAAGCGCTTCTCCAAAACTCAGAGCTGCATAATATTACCAGAAGCCCCATGGGGTAACTGTTGCCAAGGGCGAATTTGCCTCCAGTCCTACACATAGAACATTCAAAGGAAATTCAGCAAGTATCACTGAGATAACTTCACAACAAGTTGGGTTCCTCCCCAGTCACCTCCATCACCATTCTCACCCTCTTCCCAAGTTACCCTCCAGTTTTCTTTGAACGTGTGGATAGCGGAACTGGAGCATGGCAGTTACACACACACCCACATCAGTGCATCTGCTGGTCATGTCCTCTGCTCTAAGCATCCATGTTCAGCATTTGTCTGTAAAGGGCAGCCCTTGGATACAGGGAGAGTCTTTCCATGTGAACTCTGGCCAAACTAGAAAAGAACCAACATCAGTGATTGAGAGCCCCAGCCTAGGGTCTAGTCAGAAGCAAGTCCCGTGATGTTCAACGTGGCTAACTCCCAAGAAAGTGTGTACAGTTTAGCATTGCAGCCTAACTTTTGTTCAGGTTCGTAGGTGACTGGATCTGAAAAAAAAAACGTTTCAAAGGCCAATGATGGGCTCTGGAACATAAGAAACCCAGTGCAGTGAATGAGTGAAGTATGATTTTTATTGACAGATGCAGGCACTTTCAAGATAGGGCACCTCAGACAATGCGCATGTGCTGTTACCCTGACAATCCAGTTATCACAAGGATTCCCAGGTACCTGTCGTGGGTTCACAGGGAGGGACATGGCTTCCCACCACATGTAACTTTGTAGATTAAGCACTCTTTACAGACCAGCACTAAGATAACTACCTGTTGCACTTTAAAAAAAAAATACTATGTTGTATTTTACAGTCATTTCATCCATTCATCATGGTTCTGATTATGTCAGTTATAGACACTACAAAAATGCTATTTAGGCTCTCAAGGACTGTAGGTGACTTACCATGTGAGAGAGTTCAGACCCTTCCATTGTTTGTGGCCGCATCCATCTCCTGCCCCCCTTTCCCTCCACAGTGAGTGGTGCTCCTGAAATTAACAATCCCTTTTCAGTCTAAAGAGAGTTGCTGCTTCATTGCAAAGGCAAACGATGTGTGAGATTACACGTTACAACAGCGCCACCTGGTGATTCCTGTCTTATCATAACATGATTTGTATGGTAATAACACCTACAATGAGAAATTGAGAGCCATAGATACCCCTTTGTGCTGCCCAGTGGTACCACTACAAGGACCCCTTCCATGCCAAACCTTTGCCCTTCTATGCATCTCAAATCTCCAGCTAGGAACGTATTTCTACATGGGATGTCTCACTGCGATCTCAAAGACAGTAAGTCCTCATCTGTATTGTCCACCATTCCTTCCAAACATTCCTCTTCTTGATTACTCTCCATACCCTCTGGCGTGCCACTATCTGTTTTCTTGACCAGGCACAAAACCTTGACTTTTTCTTGGATTCTTCCCTTTCATTTGCTCTTCAGATACTGATACTGATCTGCCTGGTGTTCGCCATTCTCTCAAATCAAACTCTCAAGATACAGGCTCTGATCACTTTTGTGACTTGACTTTTTGCCCTTCCATTGCCACACTTCAGCCTCACTTCACCACTATTTTAAAGCTCTGCTGCCAGAATACCTCCCCCTATATGGCTCATACCATGTGATACAAAAATACTCTCCTAGGTCACCCTGTATTCTTAATAACATAATTCATTGTGTTTAAAAAACAAAGCAGCATCTGTATTTTTACAGTCTGTCTCACAAAACATTTGCAGCATTACAAAGATTAGGACAGCTATAGGCATTTTCCTGGGAGTAAGTCTCATTAAATACAGTGGGCTTTACTTCTGAGTAAAAATGCATAGGCTTCTGCTGTAGGGATGATGTCAGTCTTTCCAACCAGGGAGAAAGAATGCTAGGAACTTTACTGAAAACTGACACTTTAAATATTAAGGAGCATTAAAATTAATTTAAAATTTAAAATTGTAAGCCTAAAAGCATAAGATAATAAACATAAAATTGGTAAAGTCAATATAAGTACCTTGTATTGCTACTGTGTGTGTGTGTGTATTCTTTAATTAGTTCAGTGATCTTTTTTACTTTCAATAGTGCAGTCAAAATTCTGATACATTTCTATGGTCATTCTGAACATTTTGGATTCATGATAACTTAGCAACAGTCAGTTCAGTCAATACCTGATGCTAGTCATAAAGTTTCAGTTCCTGGTGAAAAGTGTTATTTTGCCAGAACAGAAGTGATAAATGTTCATTTTCAATCTTTTTCTCTCCAGGCAAGACTTTGTGTGTAGTGTGTGGTGGGTAGTGTTATATCAGTTTAGTGAGTTGCTGGTAGACATGAAAGCCCCGGTAGACATTTACAGACTCCCAGCGGCCACTAACACATGGAGAATGTTTGGATGTCAATAATAAAAAGACCTTTATGCTGATCTGGATTTGACATATTTTGCCACAGAGGAAACACTCTTGACTCCAAGTTCTCTGTCCACTCCGTTCATGAAACAGAGCTGAAGGATGCTTTTCCTGATGTCTGGATAGTGTTCACGCAGTCTCCAGTGGGTGTGGGAAGCTCTATGGAGCCATCCACAGAACTTCCCAAGCCTCTACAAGTGTTAAAAAAAAGTGATTGGAAACCACTTCTGACTTTCAATCATGCCCCTGCCCCAAAGGGGCCAAAACAGAGTGCTTTCCTGGCTGGTGGGTTGCAACCCACCAGTTTGGAAACCACTGCTATATACACATTTACAGATCTTAGTATGCAATTTTATCAACTTGCATGCAAAATGTTCACCAAAGCAATGAAGTAGCAAATAAGGCAGTTTTTTAAAAAAAGGTGCTATATTCAAAAGTTGAACACATAGAGGTGGAGCACCGAAGATACTTCTAACCTGAGGTGCATTCGGGCGAGAGTCTGCCCAAGCTGAGGAGCACACTCTAAGGTTAGATCTGACTTGTGATCAGTCCTATTTGTCTTGTTTTTACCTCTACTTGCAGGCTAGCTATTTTCTCAGCCATTTCATCCATCATTCTGCCGCCAGGAACCTTTCTAATTAATCCTCTCCTTGCCAACACAGTCCCTGTAGCTTGGTGACAGGAAGATCAGAAAGACCCATGAGTTACATTCATGAAAGCAGCTAATCCATGACCTTCTGAATTTTTTTCTTTGAACAGCTGGTCTCCAGCAACGCCAGTGTCAGGTGTCTAGGGGCCCTGGGCCAAAGCCATGCACTGGACCCCTGCCCCCAATGATATTCCATTTGCCCCCTTATTGCCTGCATTTGAATTTTGTGCTGTTCAAAAGGGTTTGGGTTCCAGTGGGTGCAGTGGCGTAGCTAAGGGGGTGCAGGGGGTAGCAGTTGCACTGGGCATCAAGTTTTAGCGGGACAACAAGCTGAGCTTGACACTAGTGACCAAAATTGTGAAAATCTTGGTATGTATGAATAACACCATCATGTTATATATCATTGGAAAGGTAATTTAATGCAGAATGCAGTGCAACAAACAGCACTTGAATATCTGCATTCTGTCAAACGTTATGGCCAATTAACCAGAAAATGAAGACACAACTGCCTTGTGGAACAGAAAGTGGATTTTCTTAACTCCAAACTGACCTATGAGACTGATTGTTCTGAGTGCCAATGAGATGTTATTATGATACAGCATGGAACCAATAACTTTTTATTTATTCACTTAATTAAATTTGATTTTGCCATGCGGGGGGGGGGGGCTACAAAATAAGCCTGCCTATGTAAACCGCCTTGAATAAAGTCTTGAATAAAGACCAAGAAAGGTGGTATATAAATACCTGTATTACTATTATTATTACAAAATCTTCTTTGACCCCAGGTAGCAGAGATATGCCTTAGCTATGCCACTGACTGGTTGAAGGCAGCAGAGCAAGTGGATGGTGAGTTGCTGGGCAGAGGAGGTGGGTTCCTCCCAATTTTCACTTTTTTAAAAGCCCGGGCGTGATGTCACTTCCAGTTGTGACATCACTTCCAGGGCAACATTTTGAACTTGGCACCGGGCTACACGAACATTAGCTACGCCACTGAGTGGGTGTTCAAATTTTGTCAACGTATCTGGAAAAAGATAATCCAATTTGAGTCCCCTCCTGTCTGTATTGTCCCCAGTGAATGTAACCTCCTTTGTTTCCCTGTATTATCTCCTGCTTGAATATGCATCTCCTCCCCCCTTTGGATGCCAGCTCTGTGTTTTACCTGCCATACTGTAAAATATCTGCATTTTATCTGTTTAAATGTCACCATGTCACCTCCTGCTTGTACCTACTCTCAATGCAACTGTAGTCTCATACATCCCCCCTGGTACTGTATACGGGCATTTGCATTTTAGCTGTTCCCAGTTTCCAGCCTTGGGCAACATTCTCTGTCCATCCACAGTCTGCTTCCCTTTAATTGTAAACCAGGAACAAGCCCATGAGCTCTTATTGCAAACCTATTCAGCCACCAAGTCACACATCTGCACACTAAAACAGGGCACTCCAGAACCCATTCTTCCTTGATGATAGCACAGTTTATTAGCTTATCCCCAGAGCTGCAGGTAGCAGCAACTCTGAAACGCTTTAAATATAGGAAGATCTTGAACAGCAGCAAACTGGTTACTCTTCCTGTGTGCAATCATCTCCAATGTGTGTTGCAAGCGGACAGAATTCCCACAATGCCCAGAACCTCAGAATCTCCTTCAGGAACGCAGGTAATTACAGTGCGCTTGGAAAGCCTTTATTATCACGCAATATTTCACTTTATTCTTTTTATTATAAAACTGGGATCTTTGAGTGAAGTCCTCTCTCTCTCTCTCAGGCTTTTTCTGAAGGGAAGGGAATTTCTTGCAATATGCTGATTTTTTTATCCAGTCTTGGATCCCTGTGGATCTGTGCAGTTCATTAAGGGCCCAATCCTATCCAACTCTCCAGCACCGGTGCAGCCGCAATGCAGGCCCTGGACCCAAGAAACTTTCCTGTACCTTGAGGAGGCCAACAAACTTTCAACAAACTTTCCCATACCTTGAGGAGGCCTCTGTGATTGCCTCCCCACCACAGGATGCAGCACATGCCCCAGTGGCACAGCTGCACTGGCGCCGGAAAATTGGATAGGATTGGGCCCTAATTTTCCTTAAACCAACTCTAGTGGTAGCACATAGTGTTGCAGGCCTGCCCAATCTGTAACCTCCAAAGCTGAAGACAGGCTGCTAGCCATGTACCATGGCCTGCCAGGTGCTTGCATCACCCTGTTGGTGACGTTCCAGCCAGGCAACACACCCGGACATTTCTGAAGTGGCTTGGCAGTTGTCACCTTGTGCAGGTTTCAGGGCCTAGGAGAGGGGGGTAAAGGGGGTAATTTGTACCTGGGCCCAGGGTCAGAAAGGGGGCCCAGGAACCAAAGGAGGGGGCCAAGAAAGTTCCTGGGACCTGACATTTACCTATCCCACCTGAACTCGCTGCCAGCGCATAATGCTGGGGCCCAACCACATGCATGCAGTGTTAACTGCTGCTGCAAGCCATACACACCAGGCCCAGGAAAGCATCCATGACCCTCCTTAACACAGTGACAAATCTGGGAGGAAACTGGCCTGCTACAGTAGCTCTTTGGCTTGTGGACTGAGATCCACTTACCATGAAGGAGTGTATAGAAGCTCAGGGACCTTCCGTACTGTACTGAATTGGAGACTCCTTGGTCCAGAGGAGGTTTATAGCAGAGCTGACACCCCCAAGAAATGCTGCCCCCTGCGTGCTAAGCTTAGAAGCTTTAAGTTCTTTGCAACTGCAATTACAATTTGTGTCATATCATGTGTTCATAGTTTCTTAATCAATGCAACCAAACCCTCCACTTCCTGGCTTGACAATATATTCTGTATGTAGTAATATGTGTGTATGCCGCACACAGTTGTAGTGCATATATTAAACATGTGATGTGTACAAGCAACCATCACTAGATTCCTTTATTCCATACATACATTAAATCTTTTTTGGGGAATGTTTCAGATTAATTTTAATTGTGCCATAAGATTAATTATGTATATTTTAATAGCCTATTGTAAGAAGCTTTGGGTGCACTTTTGGGAGAAAAGCAGGAGATGATAAATATGGAATTGGTGGGGAAATCCTTTGCTGTCAGTCAGTCGTGTTAAAGTCATCACATTCTTCCTATCTCTCATGCCAATGCATCCTCCAATGTATCTTTCTATAGATCTCCTTGAGTTGCAGGCCCTGAGGCATATCTGAATGTGGCCAACTCCTTGTATATCTGTGCAAAGACTTCCTGCCACTGGAACCTCCCAGAAATCAGGGTATGTGAGCAGTTTGGGAGGAGAATTCAATCGGTGCAACTGCTCTGCAATTGCAAATGCTACCATCAAGGAAAACTCACCTGTCTGTCTAGGTTCAGGCAGTTGGCAAAGGCATTTTCTATATTTACACAAGCATTTACAATAATTGGCTGTTACAGTTTTAGAGTGTGGGAATTTGGGTTTTATTAATTTTATGTGCTTTCCTTGTTTTAATATACATTGCTCTGAGCATTTCAAAGAAATGAACTCCTTACCCAAAGAGCCTGGTGACAGGGTCAGCATTGTAGAACATTCTGGAACAGCTTTTCCATAAGCTTCTCTGGGCAGCTCCCTGGACCAAAACAGGAGCCCTCTACTATCAGAAAAGACAAGTCTCCTCCCTGGCTTGATCCCACTGCAGATTGCCACTTTCCATGTCCTCTGTGCGACTCAAAAATGACAAATACACAGCTGATGAACAGACCTTGACTGACTGACTGTTTGCCAGCTCAGCCACCAAGCCTGTCCCGTCTCCCTCCCGACTCACGCACACACACTCCTGAGTGTCAGGATAAATGCTGCATTTTAGAGCTGCTTGATTACGCACGGCTGTACTTCACATCCTAGAGGGTGAGCCGAGCTATTATTAGCCGTTGCTTACAAGACCCTGTTAACACAGCTGCAGAGGTAAGGCTTGGAAGGGGACAGCTCCAACTGTCAGTGTTCACTATGGTCAAATGCTGTTGGGTGCTCTGCTGCAGAGAGAGGGCTTTGTCCATCTCTTGCCCACAGGGATACCGCAGCTGTCTACACCAATAAATAGCAAGAAGTGAGAACGTCCCCATCCAGGTAAAAGCAGCAGAGATCTTAGCAGGCAGGGCAGCAGCAACCGTTCTGTGCCTTCAAGATGTCTGTACGTGTTCTCTTTCTGACATGAAAGATGAGTGTATTTGAAAGCAGGAGGAGGAACCTATCACAAAGATACCATGAGCATTGCCAGATGATTGCTTTTGTGCAACAATTGCACACCTCTTACACTCTTGTTCTCAAGGATCCAGACACTGTCCCTCCAAGTTGCGTATCAGATATAAGAGTGTTGCAGTTTCCCGGACACCATCTGTTGATGCTAGACTCATGCAGGGCTTCCGCTGGCCAATATGTAGCAGTGTAACTATTTCACTGTATGGAAATTAGGCACTTTGTATCTCTAGGCACCTACTATATATGTGTAACAATAACGGCATTATCAAAAAAAGTCATGTGTTTAGGTACTGTAATTGATTGTGCACTGACATTAGGCAAAGAGCCAGAGCTCAAAGGAAAGGCACCTTCCTTGCACGCAGCAGGGCCCAGGTTTAATCTGCAGCATCAGAGGATCAAGAATGTGGAGAAAAGGAATCCGGAAAAGCTCATCTCTACTTGGGACCTCCGAGAGTTGCTGCCAGCCACAGTAGGGTATATGGGGCTACGCGGACCAATGGTCTGACTCCATACTGTCAGGTCTATGTTCTGGATAAGGCAGAAACACAGCCAACAAGGTGGTTCAGGAACAGGTGCAGATTGCTGGAGTCAGCAGGATCAGCAAACACCTGTGACTGCCTCCCCCTGGGTGTGGCTTAGCCTACACTGATTGGCCTCTCCAACTACTTAATGTTTGGTCTGTTGAGCTTCCAGTGCAGCAGTAGGAGTCTACTGAACTGCTGCCAGTAACTTGGGAGGCTGGATGTGAGTATATACATGTTACTGACCATGGAATGAACTTTGACTGTGTATCTTGGAAAGCTGATTTGGATTTGTTGTTTATGGACTGACTGCTCATTGTGCTGACTAGGACTGTTTACTGATTACTCTACCTGTGATAACCCTTGCTCTGAAATATAACCACTGCATTCAAAGAACTCTGCTGGTGTATGCAGTTTTGTGTGCCTGCTCATCCAAGGTTCCACACAACTCTTTACCAGACAAAGGGTTGCAACCCTAACAATGGTTATGGGCCCAGCAACTGCTGAATAGGTGGGCTGGAGAGCTACAGGAGCTACTGTTGCTGTTAAAGCTACAGGTGGCTACAACTTGAGAGAGCATGGAGATGAGTGCAGTCACAGCCTCTGGGTTCCTGATAACCCGGTTAAATGGACATAACCATGCCACTTGGTCTCGCAAGGTCACATTGCTACTGAAGCGTGAGGCCCTGTGGAATGTGGTAGTTGCTCCACCAGATTTGGGAGCCCTTGATGAGGAAGATGATGCCTTATAGAGGCCTACCACAGGGACAATGAAAAGGCTCTGTGTATTATTGGCCTGACTTTGGAGGATCAACAGCTGGTCCATATAGATGGACTAACCTCAGCAAAAGACTGCTGGGATGCCCTTCGAGCGATTTATGTAAGGGACAGTGTCGGTGCACAGATACACCTAATGCAAAAATTGCTCAGGGCTCGCCTCCAAATAGGAGGAAACATGCTTAATCACCTGGAGTTTATAAAACGGACTTTAAGGGAACTCCAAGAACATGAGCTAATATTTACTAACCTTCAGCAAGTGTACATCATTCTGTGCTCACTAGACGAAAGCTATGGTCAATTTGTAGCAAACTTGGAAGTGATACCAGGAGCGGAATTGACAATACCCAGCCTCACCAGTCGACTCCTTGATGAGGAAAGGAGGAGACAAGATAACAGATAGCTCCGTGATAACAAGCTGCATTCCTCAGCCCAGCACAAAGTGAAAGCAGCTGTGGAATGTGACCTTGACCCTGTTGAGTCTGCAAAGGCTTACACCTTGAAAAGATGTTTTCGATGCCAAAGCACTTCTCACTTAATTAAAGTTCCAAGAAAGGCAAGAAACCCCTACATTCAGGCAAGGGAGGAGGGGTAAATTTGACAGTCACCAAAGAAACAAAGGACTGTGTTGATTGCTTTGTAATTGATAGTGGGGCCATTTGCAATATGGCCAAACATTTGCAATAGCAAGGGACTGTTTAAAATGTTTGAGGCAGTGAACAACCAGTGTGTCACACTTGCTGATGGAGTCACTGCCAATGTATGTGGGGAAAGAAAAGGTCTTTCTACCTATACTGAACAGAACCCTTGAAATGGTTTGTGCCTAACCTCACTTATAAACTCCTGTCTGTTGCTGCATTGACAAGGCAAGGATACACTCTGACATTCACTGAGGAGTATGTGATAAAGGAGGATGCTAGGCATGTGGCCACTGCTGAACTGCGTGGTGAGTTGTATCTGTTAAGCACCACTTCAGAGGCAACTGTGGGGTCTGTGTTTACTCATGAGCCAGCACATAAAGACTGTATTCATAAGTTACATCGCCAACTTGGTCATGCGTGTTTCCCAGCCCTCAGAAAGACTGTTGAACATTCTGAAGGGATAAAATTAAAACCCTGTGGCCTATACCTGGACTGTGAGGTGTGCAAAGCTGTGAAGTCTAAGGCTGCACCCACCAGGAAGCCTGGTAATTATGAAACTAAAGAGGTCCTGGACCTAATCTTCATGGACTTGATTGGACCATTCTCTCCCAGCATGGGGGGAGCAAGATTTGTATTGTCCATTGAGGATCATTTTTCTCGTTATGCTTTCTGTTATCTGATGCAAACAAAGGCAGAGACAAGCCAGACTGTAGAGTACTGGCTTAAGTTTGTGAAAAGAAAGACAGGCAAGCTGCCAAAAACCATCATTACTGATCGGGGAGGAGAATTTGTTAATCTGAAGTTTGAAAGGTTACTAAAAGACAATGGCATTGAACATCGTATGACAGCCCCGTACCGACCGCAGAACAATGCACATTGTGAAAGGCAGGGCCAGACATTACAAAATATGGCTTTCTGTATGATAAAGGACAGTGGGTTACCCTGTAAGTATTGGGGCGAAGCAATGATGTGCGCTTCGCATACTTTAAACGCAATCTGGCATTCTGGTACTGGACAGATACCGTACAAGCTCTGGCACGGGAGGACACCCTCTCTGGCCTATTTACATATGTTTGGTGTCCCTGCATATGTCCATATCCCTAAAGCACTGAGACGCAAAGGGCAACAAAAGAGCAGGAAAATGTATTTCCTTGGTTACAATGCAAACCATAAGGCTTACAGGTTTGGGTATTTGCACTCTAAGGCCATTGTGATCAGTGCGAGTGCAAAGTTCTTTGAAGATACTATGGGGTGGGAACGTTTAGGCCCCTGTGTCTCCACTTCCTACCCGATGATAGACCACAATGGAAAACCACAGAAAACTGTCCCTGTTAAAGGGAAATCACCTAAAAGGCAACTTCCAACGCTGAAGGAGGAGCCTATGGAAAGCAAGACATCCCTTGATATGGATGTAAGTAGACCCCAACCTGAGCTTGCGCCTGAAACACCAGCTACACAACCTGAGGAGGAGGAAATCACTATACCTCGTAGATCAACTAGGGAAAGGAAGGAACCTGACCGGTTTAAACCAGGGACTGTTTGTCAGGCATTCATTGAACCTTCCTCCTACGACTCCATAAAGGACATGCCCGTAGAGAACAAGCAGCCTGGAAAGAAGCCATGAACTCTGAATTAAAATCCATGTCTGAATTGGATGTATATGAAGAGACTGATCTCCCACTGGGGGAAAAGGCAATTGGGTGTAAATGGGTTTTCAAAGTAAAAAGGGATGCAAATGGTCAAACCAAGTGCAAGGCTAGGTTAGTTGCGCAAGGGTTTGGGCAAGATGCAACTGACTATGACGAACTGTTTGCACCTACCCTTCGAAACAGTTCACTGTATAGTGCTCTGGTAATAGCGGCAAAAGAAGATTATGTGATCAGACATCTTGATATAAAAACTGCTTATTTGCATGCACCTCTAAAACATACCAATTACATGCGAAAACCTACAGGAACTCCTGAAAATAAGAAATTCTGGTTACTTAAGAAGAGTCTATATGGGCTCAAGCAATCAGGGTTTGAATGGAACCAATGCCTTTCTAAGACACTGAAAGACGAAGGTTTCCACCAAGGTATAGCTGACCCATGTGTGTTTACCAGGGGTAAAGGCCAGCGAAAATGCATAGTGCTATGTTTCGTGGATTACTTAGCTATACTGTGCAAAACAACAGAACAAGCAAATGAACTAGTTGAGGTATTGAAAAAAAGGTTTACATTACGGGACATGGGTAAGATACGCAAATATGTTGGGGTGGAAATTACAGAGGTGTCTAATGGCTATAAGATCTCTCAAAGAGAAAAAATAGCCCTATTGCTAAAGAAATTCAACATGGAGCAATGTAATGGGGTGAAGACTCCTATGGTGACTGATTTTGATAAAGATAATACACCCAGTCCCATGTTCGATACCACAATGTACAAGTCATTACTGGGGAGTCTGATGTACCTTAGCCAATGGACGAGGCCTGATATCGCTATGGCATGCAATTTGTTAGCCAGAGCATCGAACCAACCCACGCAGAGACATTGGCTAGCAGCAAAGCATATATTAAGGTACCTGAAACAGACAATAGACATGTCCTTGTACCTAGAACCTAAGGGTGATCTGAGACTCACCGCATATGTAGATGCAAGCTTTGCCACAGACACTGAAACTAGGCAATCTACCTCGGGAATGGCACTGTTTCTAGCTGGAGCCTTAATCGGGTGGAAAACTGTGAAACAAAGACATGTGTCTTTGTCAACTTGTGAATCGGAATTTGCTGCACTGAGTCTAATGTGCACTGAGCTTATTTGGCACAACCAACTGCTAATGGATCTTGGCATACAAGTGCCAAAACCCATTAACGTGATGGAAGACAATCAGGCGGCCATACAGATGGCTACGACACCTGGCATAAGGGGGAGATCGAAACACACTGATGTGCGCTTCCATAACGTAAAGCAATGTGTTTCTGATGGTCTTATCTCCCTGACCTACTGCGAGTCCAGCCAAAACGTGGCGGACGCACTAACAAAAGTGCAATCCACAATTAAGCATCAAGAAAACTATGATGCTGGGGCTAAGGGTCTGAGCAGGATAAACTGTCCTGAACCAAGGAGGAGGATGTCAGGTCTATGTTCTGGATAAGGCAGAAACACAGCCAACAAGGTGGTTCAGGAACAGGTGCAGATTGCTGGAGTCAGCAGGATCAGCAAACACCTGTGACTGCCTCACCCTGGGTGTGGCTTAGCCTACACTGATTGGCCACTCCAACTACTTAATATTTGGTCTGTTGAGCTTCCAGTGCAGCAGTAGGAGTGTAGTAGGAGAGTACTGAACTGCTGCCAGTAACTTGGGAGGCTGGATGTGAGTATATACATGTTGTTACTGACCATGGAATGAACTTTGACTGTGTATCTTGGAAAGCTGATTTGGATTTGTTGTTTATGGACTGACTGCTCATTGTGCTGACTAGGACTGTTTACTGATTACTCTACCTGTGATAACCCTTGCGTTGAAATATAACCACTGCATTCAAAGAACTCTGCTGGTGTATGCTGTTTTGTGTGCCTGCTCATCCAAGGTTCCATACAACTCTTTACCAGACAAAGGGTTGCAACCCTAACAGATACATGGCAGTCTCATATGTTCATATGATGGATTACTCAATTTATGTCCTGCTGTGTGTTCTGAGAAACCTTGGGGCAGTCAACTACTATAAAGATCTTACCAATATAATACCACTGATACAAAGAAATATACCAACTGCCTTATCTGTCATCACCACCCCTCAAATGGCCAGTGAAGAGTAGTACATGTGAACTTTCCAAATGCCTTCATCCATCCAGCTCTTTTTTTAAATGAGAGATGGAGCCACCTTCTGCTTCTGGAGTAGCAGGTGGCAACTGTCTGTTTTGTAAACAAGCATCAGTCTAATTGTCATACTGCACTTTGAGTAGAGTTTGGGTCAACATGGCCTGGGTTGCCAGACTTCATCACCTGGGACTCCAGCATCTGCTTTGCTATTGTTTGAGGCAGATTCAGCTGACACAAAACTTATCTCTAGCAGGTACAAATAGAAGCTTTAGCAGAGAAAGTTTCAGTGCATGGGAGAGTTACATTCCCTTCCTTTTCCCCACATTCCTACTCTAATCAGAACTTGCAGCTGCTTTCCACTAAAACTAGAAATCACAAAAGATGAGAGCACAGGTCTGTTGTGTCTCATGTCTCATTCCTGAACAGGAAGCTCCCTTCATCCTCCACATTTGCTGAGTGCAAACAACTTGCCCTTGTGGTTAGCCAAGGTTTCAAGTACAGTCACTTGGAATATCATCCAAACAGATCCAATGAGACTTCAGATGCAGTATATAATTTGGCTCATTCTCTTGAGCAATCTGAGCCGCATTCTAAAAATCTCTGCACATTCGTTTGATTGCCATATGTGATAACAAGGACCTATACTCTAGAGTTGTTGCAAGGCACTCTGTCTCAGATTTGGACCACTACTCTCCATCTGTTTTTCAGTTCACAATGTCTAATACACTTCTTGAACCATTGGGCAAGATATGAAGATATCAAGAATTATAGGCAGCTAATAACAAAAAATGACCTACCTTACAGGGCCAATTGAAAACAATATACATGAAGTGTTTAACAATAAAGCACACTGTAAATGCTAATTGTATTTCTATCCCCAAATAACTCAGGGTGGTGTACAAGGTTTGACTCCCTCCCTTTATCTACACAACAAACTCACTCTGAGAGTGAGTGATTGGTCCATAGTCACCCTGAAAGCAGCTTTCTCAGTGTCCCTGTTAACCATGTCACGAAACTGGCTGGGTGAAATATACATCAGCTCTTTGAAAAAACTAAACAATCAGGCCAAAAAGCAGTGACATGAAAGTAGAAAGGCTTGTGACATTTGCATGTAAAAGTTCCAACACACATACCTGATCAAATACAGCAGCTAAACACAACAGTTTTAATTGGCAAATCCTCCTAGCTTTCCTCTGTTAAATTAACACCACTAAAGGAAGATAAGCCTGATTCAAATTAAGCCCCCAATGAATAGATCAGGCTTGTCGATAAATCCTAGTGCAAGGCTCTCATGGAGACTTTTTTTGAAAAGTGGTTTGCCAGATTTGTTGGCCTTTAGCGCCATCAAGTGTTGCTCTGCATCTATTGCAGCCTGCTCAGCTTTCAGAGCTAGTGCGTTTCCATAGGAAACCATGAAACCATTATTGACCATTAAGATGCCACCTTCTCCCCCCCCCCCCACTCTGAAGATGCTATTCACAGTGGGCAGTCAAAAAATAAGCAGGTGCAATGCCTTCAGGAGCAGCTCAGGCACCAATAATTATGTCACTCAATGTCACCTTTTGTTCAAACAGGAGTGGACTGGTCTGTGTCAGTGACAACCTTGTGGTCTCTGTAACAGCACCACCAGACCTTCTCTCTTGGCCAGTAACACATAGCAGAAGAAAATATCTAGCTGGATGGTGCCCTCATGCTCCCAGTTTTTCTCCTCCACAAGCAGCAGCCAATGAAGTGGGAGTTACGCTACATCACTTTTCATGTTACTACAATGAACCAGGCAGAGGGCAACAATTGCCAAGGTCTGCTCCTGCCATTATTACTGGAGTCACATACATCAATTTGTTTTTGGGTGTTTTTTGGGGTGTGTGTGTCCTATTAAGCGGTATTAACTGCTTTGCAAATTTTTGGGTTGAAAAGTACTATAGTATATAAATTTTTTGTAATCATTAGCTTTCTCACAGCTGCACTTGGGTTTTTTTTTGGGGGGGGGGTAGTAAAACATATGAGCAAATCGTAACAAATCACTAGGATTTCTCAACTACTGCTCAAAAAATACTGATGTCCAAAGCAGCTCAACACAAAACAAACTCTCTAGATTCTTTTTATGGCACAGAACAATATTACACACTAGAATCTGTATATGCCAGCATAAACAAGCATCCTAGCCTATCATCTGAAAAACAATGACATTTTGACAGGAGAGAGAAGGGCATGGAGCAATACCTCAAAGACACCACTCCCCATCTGACCCAACCTAAGAACAGTCTCTTCCCGTCTGTAAATATAAGGAACAGTGGCTTTAAAAAGGGCATGTTTGACACAGGCTGTATAGGGCTTTGTGGGTAACAAACAGCATCTTGAATTATAACTCAGTGGCAACAGAATGCCAATGTAAGGTTTTGGGGTGGTCTGGCAATCTGAATTGGGTTGCTGAATTGGGTCCTCACAACAATCCAGTGAGGTAGGTTAGGCTGAGAGTTAGTGATTGGCTCAAGCTCACCCAGGAAAATTGATGGCTGAGTGGGGATTTGAACCTGGATCTCCCAGGTCTAAGTCCACCTTCTGAACCTATTACACTAACCTGGCTTTTAAAATAAATTAAAAAAAACACCTTTGTAAGCTGCTTTCTCATGACTAAGAGGAAAGGTAGGATATAAATGTGTTAAATTATACAGAAGTTCCACATTATGTGGAGATTCCTTTATTAGTCAGGAGGCAAGTTCAAAACTAAGCTGAAAGACTTACCTGAGCTGTTTCAAGTCTAATTCAGAACAGCCAGAAGATGGTATTTGTCCACGTATGTCACCATCTCTACCAGATTAGCATTAGGGAAGAGATGGTATGGATGGCAGGCCACAGAGCAGCCAAGCTCACCACATGTGGTTTGGAAAGCAGCAGTATGTTATGCATCAGATTGGTTGAAAGGTGGCAAAACCCGGCTCTATACACTGGCAAAATTAAATGAGCAACACCAAAGCTTCAGTGACAGGACCACTTGGGCTCCAAGTACGGAGAGCCAATTTCTGTGGATGAAAGACCATATCAGTGCCCATAAAGTCGTCTAGACTTACCCCTTGCCGACCTCCAAGATCCAGCCATAGTCCATTTCAGGGAGAGACAGGGGTCAAGGTTGTTAAGAAAAGCTTCTGCAGACAAAGGGAATCAGGAGTGCCAGAACTCAAAGGGGTCAAACCAGATGGGAAGGAGCAGTAAGTACCGCAACAGACAGTGTTTATAAGCCAACCTCAGGAGGGTGCAGAACGCTGAATGAATTCAGAACATGAGGATAAGCCTTGGTGTGGTTGGGTGGAAGAAATAAATGGCCCTAGTATACTTTCACTGTTATTCTCAGGGCATCAAGGTCCAGCCTATGATTCTCTCTCCCCTAACCCCACTCTCCCCAGTTGTAATTTTTCTTTGGTATTATGAAGAATAGTGGAGAGAGGCTGAAGAACCTTACCAAAGGAAGTGCTGTCTTTACAAATTGTTTGTGATAATCCAAGACTCTTTAAAAAAAGCTGAGCTTTGATTTAATTACATCTAGAAGAGTAAACTCTCAGGAGTAAGAGAGTAGTAAACTCTCCCTATTTTGTAATTTTTAGTATATTAAGAATAGTTTTACTGAAAAATTGAACTTTAGTTTATCCTAATGTTTAACATACTTTACACAGCCCTGACAAGGCTGCATTTGTGGCTTGATTCTGGAGGCAGCAGAGAAAAGTGCCAAGTTCAACTTCCTTAGAAGGATTTCTTAAAGCATGTTTCTAGTCTTTATGGCTGCAAAGACATGCTTGAAAGTGTGTGGGTAATGTCTGATGACATTTCAACAGTTGTCAAAAGTTTGCCAAAAGGTTTCCAGGTCATCAAACTACTTTCCAGTATCTCAGCCTACAACTGGGTTACTCAGTGCCCTGCCCTCCATTTTCTTTCTTTGTTTCATTTGATGGGAAAGGTGGATGAGATGTCAAAAGGTTAATGCCTAGGAAATATTCTGCTGCCCACCCACACAAATGGCCACATTTTCTGCATATCCAAAAAATCATTGAAAACATGCATGCTTGCTTATCCCATTTCCTATTTTTCTGGCATACTTATAGTTTCCACATAGCTCACATGTTAAGAGATCTATTAGTAAGATGTTGGTGACCAGCTAAAGTGCACAAAAATACACATTAAGGACACGCTGCAGAAAAATCACTTCCATATAATAACTTCCCTACAACATGTAACACTTCTTAGTGCTGTACAGCAATCACATTTTCTCTTCTCCCCAATATAAATATCACTGGCTGGCACAGAAGAGGAATCTGATAATTGGACAATGACACAATATTAAAAAGCTCTGCCAACATGGGGGCGCTATTTATGCTGGCATCCCTGCATCACAATTCCTGTAGACAAGTGTTTAGGCATCATTCTTGCATGTTCAAAGATAACTTTAGGCTGCTATCTAGATCAGGGGTGCCCAAACCCCGGCCCTGGGGCCACTTGCGGCCCTCGAGGCCTCTCAATGCGGCCCTCAGGGAGCCCTGTCTCCAATGAGCCTCTGGCCCTCCAGAGATTTGTTGGAGCCCACACTGGCCCGACACAACTGCTCTCAGCGTGAGGGCGACTGCTTGACCTCTCGCGTGAGCTGTGGGATAAGGGCTACCTCCACTGCTTGCTGTTTCACATCTGTGATGCAGTAGCGGCAGCAAAGGAAAGGCCAGCCTTGCTTTGTGCAAGGCCTTTTATAGGCCCTGAGCTATTGCAAGACCTTCATTCATATAAGTTCATCTTTAATATGTAAAGTATCATTAATTCATTAATGATCATATAAGTTCATTAATTTATGTAAAGTATGTAAACTTATTCAAATTTTAAATGTAAATTAATTCTTTTTTTCCCCGGCCCCCAACATAGTGTCAGAGTTGATGTGGCCCTCCTGCCAAAAACTTTGGACACCCCTGATCTAGATTTACAGCTACTTATAACTAAAAGGACTGCACATTTAAGTGAGATGTAGAAGAATTCTCTAACTGCACTGTCAAAGAGACTAGTGTAGCATATGCAGTTAAGAGAATGAGAACCAACATCCAGAGCCCACAAGTCTCATCCCAGTGCAGACTTCACAGGGTAGCCTTGGGCAAGCCACACACACTTCTCAGCCTCACTCATCAGCCTTATGTGAATGACTACTTTTTTACAGATTTATTATGAGGACTGAAAATTATATGAAGCTCTTTGAACACTTCAACAAGTGCTATAAAACTCCTAGGAACCTTTGACAGGTTTGGAAGGCCAGATATATAATTAGGAAGAAGGGAAATATTACCAAAGCGCTATTAACATAAGTCTATTCTTCGCAACCGAGTCATTAAGATCTGCTAGTTTTTCCTCAACTCCCAAAGAGATGTCAGAATTCACAAGCAAGGGACATTCAGAGACAAATGTAACTCAAAAGTAGCGGACATTTATTCCTCAGTTGTGCAAGAGTGCAATGGCGTATTTGAAAAATAGATGGGGCAAGCACTGTGCTGAAAAACCCAGCATCTCTGCACTGTAGGTTCCGCTAGTTCACATTAAAGGAGGAGGAAAGCACGCGCACGTACACACACGTTTAACAAGTAAACTTCAAGCTACATTTTCACCACTTTTCTAATGAAAGCTGTTCAAAGATATACATGTACAATGAACATTTCCAAGTATTTAATGCAATGATCTTTAAAAGCTACATTTTGTGGCAGTTTCTGCTGATGCATTTGTTAAAATTTACCCTTTTAAACCCATTATTTTAATTATACAATAACCCCCCCTTACCTAGAGTATGCAGCGTAGATTTAAGTCCCATGCAAAGCAGAAGTCTGAAATATTGCTCAATCACCCAGGCTCCTTATCTGGTTAAACAGTCAACTTCAGATGCGTAAGGAGACGTATTTCCTATCCGTTAGCTTAACATGGAAGTCTGTATTCTCACTACCCTACAGGAAAGCCAGTCTTTTACTGACTTATTTATTCTGAAGTATAGCCTTTTGTGATGAAGTCTTGAAGATTCACGTTTCTCAAATGCACTAAAGAAATACAAGAACTAGAGGGAAAGTCCTTCAAATAGTCACCCATAAAAAATTAAGCCTATTCACACAGTTATATGTAATGACTGTAGTAATCAGTTTATTACACAGATTAATCATTCTTGAACGTACAAGCTCCAAGGGAGCAGTTGGGTCTTTAAATATACACAAGTCTGTCAAATGAATTTTTACCCTTACATCCAGAAAGACCTAAGCAGTTAAAAACTTAAGAAAATAAGAGCTATTAGCTATGTTAACTGAGAAAACACATACAAACCAAAATTATGAAGGGGAGGGGGGAGAAGAAGAGTTGAAACAAAATCAACATCACTTGATGCACTAATAGCTCCAATGCATTTAAATGCTGACCAGTTAAACCTAGACCTTTAACACAGGATGCGGGTACAGTTTGATCTTATTGGTCATACATTTACCTAAGTAGGTCCTTCAGAATAAAAGACAGAAACAGCTTCAAGTTCTTCACATCAGTTTTTCATAAGTTATGAGTTTAAAAGGATTCCACTTTTTATCTTGAAAGAGTTTCCTTTTGAGTCACCGAAAGTCCCCAGAAGCACATGAAACCTTCTACTCTTTACCCCCCTCCCCCCAATTTGATTTTATTACCCAGTTTAAATCTTAGGAATGCTTTTATGCTCACAACTTGACTTTGACTGAAGAACTGGCTTTTCACACACATTTCTTTGCTAGGAGTCAATGTTGGTATGGAATACAGTATTTCGTTGTTCCAAGTATGTACAACACGCAGCACTGCTGTATCAGGTAAACATGTGCACAGGGGAAGATGAGGCGTGGGCTCATAGAAAGCAGTCAAATGGAAATCAAAAGGACTTTCTCTTTCAGAGTTCCCCTATCTTTATTTGTAGAGGTTATCCAATAATTTCTTTAATTACATCGCATACTTCTGAGTCCATTCTCGAGCTATTCTGTTGTACCTGTATGTATATATATATATTTAAAAAGATGATTAATGAAGTGCAAGTTTAAAAGCAGTATTTAGCAAAAATCATATTAACAAAAAGATCTTTCTAGCAGTGAGTCAAGCCCTTTGGACAGAAAAGTGAAAGGAATTGGGAGAAGGCTAATAAAAATAAACACCTCTAACTTTGTTAATATTCTTCCCTGAGGTAGGCAAGAACATTCAAGAAAAACTCCAGAAACACTTGCATGAGACCAGATAATTTAACAAATAAGGACAAAATGTGAATTCTGCAAGTCAGTCTTGCAACAGCCTCCTTGATTTTTAGACCTTGCTTTCAGTTCCTCCAACCACCTAAACAGCTATTTCATACATACGCATTTCACTGGTTGCAAAATATGAATACTGGTAGATATTACACTGCCTTATTACACCTGGCAGGAAGAATCCTAGTGCTCCAACTGTAACCTGGGTTTGCATTTTTAGAGCATTGCAATAATATGAGCAGATTCCAAACTCCATTTTTAACCCTGTTTTACTATTATTTCTTGGTGTTTACTGGTCTGATGTAGAGAAACTCACGTTTCAGAGTATTATACTACTTTTCAATTTATGCTCATGTCTCACTTTTCCTAATCAGAAATGCTGAATGCTTCCCAGTTCAATCTGTTAAAGAAAATTACTGTTCGATGCTTTAGAAAAATCTTGTTCATATAAGGCAGTGAATCACTGAAAATTTTTTTTCTTCAAAAGGGAACCAACTGAATCTCAAGAACTGTTCATGAGAATAGTTTACCCCTGAGATCATTCATGAAGCCAAATGCTTCTATTTCTTGTTCACCTACCATCACCCAAACCAGGTTCTCCTGTGGTAGAAGTTTAAGTTGTTCCTCTCTCTGCAGTCTAAAAGCAGAAACTGAGAGGCTTCAGAGACAGTTGCAATTGCAATTCAGAGACAATTGCAAAATAGTAATCTGTGAGGGTATAGATGACAACCAAACACTTTTGTTGTATTAACTAGTCCAATTGAAAAGCAAACATTGTTGACTTGACCAGATATTTTTGAACTGGTACTATAATGCATGGTGCTAACTGAAATACTGGAAAGGCAAGTGTTTTCTGGCTCACAAAGGGAATAAGGGGTTGCCAGTTACCTAAGCTTTCACCAACCCCTCTGCTCCCTCCTTACTTGACAGGGTTTCTTCTGTGGTGCCTCTCCACCCTTCTCCCCTCTAGGAACACAGATGCTCCACTTCCATCTCCACTGCTAGAAGCCCTCAGGTAGGAAGGAAAGTGGAGAGACACTACCGAGGGAGCCCTGACAGGTGAGGAAGGAGGCTAGAGGCAGATGGCTTTGTTAATCAGCAAACTCAGTTAACTTGAATCTCTGCATGTCCAAGGCAATGGGCAAAAATTCTGGTTAACTGCTTAAGTGCTGGATAACATGGTTTTGTTTAGCCAAGAAGAATGACACTGAGGCCAAGAACATAGAGTTTCAGCATTTAAACACATACATCTTTCTCCAAGTCTTACAATTGTTCTGCTCGTTCTCATGTTTAACATTTTTAATATGCGTTTGGCTTTCATACTCACTTTTCTCTATCTGTTTTGTAGATCCGTGCAATCTCAGGCACTAAGGGATCATCTGGATTGGGATCACACAACAGAGAACAGATGGACAAAAGTACTAGAAGAAAGAAAACATACTTTGTTAGGATTTAAGTGCAGCTAAGTTCCCATAAGCAGCAAGCCAAAACGATTCCTCATTTAACCACTCTCCTTCCACTATAATCTAGCAGTGAAATGGTGGCCTACACAAGTTTTAAATCACCTGCATCTCAGAACTGTGTATCAGTCCCCTTCTAACTCAGAACTAGAAATGGTTGATGGTGTTCAACGCTTTCCAGGTTGTGGAAGAAAAATGGGCAATTAAACCTTCCCATCTACCATTCCTCCTCTGCAAATGGATCCCCACCATAGGAGCTAAGCATGGAACTGGGAACATTTTGTAAACTAATGCAGGGAAAACGTGACAACCACCTTCTCAGCTGAAATTTAAAATAATAGTACGCTGGCAGCATAAGAATACAAATCCTCACTGCACAAGAGTTCAGCAGCAAAGCAGAAAGGCTATACGTGCCCCCACCCCATATTTAAACTAGTCCTGATACCAAAAGCTCTGAAAACCTAAGCTTACAACAGGATTACTGCTATGATGCACTAGACAAGACTGACCATACTGAAGAGTGCCACATACAATTAAATGTGAAGGTTTTTTAAAACATTGCCTATTAAGACTTCTTTATTATAAATACATACAAGCAAGAAGAATTACAGACATGAGAATCAGTGCTAAATATTCCATATCACTTCCATAAAATTAAAACTATTGAACTCTGATATGGTGTCAGCAGTTGCAGCACAGTATTATTTCTAATTGGAAAAGTATTTTAATTAAAATATCTTTAACACCAAAATGTGGTGCTTTGTGTTTTTGTGTCGTTACCAACAAAAATACACACCTCTAAGGATGACACTTACTAGAAAGTCATAATTGTGGTCTGGAACACAGGTGGCAAAACCATGACATATAAGCCATGTGAGCCTCTCTGACATACAATGTTGGTTGAACTTTTCGCATCATAATATAAAAAGGTAAATAAGAAATTTTCCAGCTTTATAATTACCAGGTATAAACTAAGAGTCCACTGGATAATTTAATACCCAGTTTAATATGCTTAATATTCATTGTGAGTAAATATATTAAAGAATTTAAATGCTTCTTAAATATTGCAGCTCTCAAACATCTGACGTTTATTGAAGCAACCCTCAACTGCATGATTCAGGAGAGATTATATTTATTAGTGCATTAATTCAACTGACCAGCCAACATCTTATACAGTCATGCATCACTTAGTGACAGGGATGCAGACCGGCACCCCCATTGCCAAGTGAGGCTCAATGCTATACGAAGCCTCCAAAGATGAAGGGAAGCTGTGCTCTACTTGCCTCTGGAGGGGCCTTTTCAGAGCCTTGCAGAGGTAGCACACAATTACATGCTGCCTCTGCAAGGTTCAGAATGCCTGGATTGCACGAGAGACGTGACTTCTGGTTTCCCGAAGAAACATGAAGTTTCATCTCTAACGTGATTTGGGCATTCTGACCCTCACAGAGGCTAAGAAAAGCCTCTGGAGGCAAGAGGAGCAGAGCTCCTCTTGGCTTCAGAGGCTTGGGTGTACGCACAGGGACCAGCAGCAGAGTCACATATGCTGCCAGTCGGAACACCGCAAAGCAGCGCTCACCTTTATGGCAATACAATAAAAAATGCTTTAACATGGCAACCAGCATCACATGTTTTAAAGTTTTCCTCACACACCAAAATTTAACAGAACTCTTTACATAAGGCACTGCCTAAACATAATAGTTATTTTAAAAATACATAAAATGGTTCATCTGAATAATTACTCATTATTATGGTCTTATATGAAAATAACTTGTAGATGAACTCCCCATTATCTACAAGGCCTCTACTTTGCCACCTCTATGCAACATCTAACCAATACCTTAGTAGGCACTATTTTACAAATCTAGAAGAAAGCAAAATGAACACATGGTACTTTTTCACAACAACTAAATACCTGCATAACACCTTGTGCTAGGTGGTTTTACAGACTATATTATACGGCACCTGTTTAGAGGGTTTACATTCAACATTAGATAGGTGAAAGTAAAAGATAATGACCTCAACACAAAATAGGGGACAGAATTGTCAAGTAGGAAGGAAGGGTTTGGTTAAGAAGATGCTAGTAGGATGGGCAAATAAGCACTAGATTTAAAGTAAATTTATTAAATCAAAAGACTACAGAGCAGCCTTCATTATCCATGGGGGTTCTGTTCCTTACAGCACTTCTACAACACCCAGTGCCAGTAGTGCAAGAATATAGCTGGCACTGGGCTCAGTAGGATTGGGCCCTTAGTGACCAGTGCAAATATCATGGCATTTTCTGTCAGTTGCTACTAGGCATAAAAGTATACTGTATTCTAATTTTAGAGAGATAGGTACCATGACCATTTGAATCAGCATATAAGGTGGCTATGCCATACCTCCAAAACTAAAGCTGATAGGGCAAAACTGATGACATTTTTGGCATCAGTGCCCAAAATATATCCAAGAACAGGTCTAACTTTTAAGGCAGCAAAATGTGTGTTGGGCTATGTGATCTACACCTGGAGATTTCAAGGTATAGGCAGGCATTTACATTGGCCTGTTAAGGTGGATTGCCTTCAGCAGTATTAGAAGGCAGTCACCGAAAGGTGCCATTTGTAATGCGATTATGTCTGTATGGGGCGGATCAAGCAGAAACTACTGAACATGTTCTGCTGCGTTATAAGTTCTACAGAGATATTCGGACTGCTCATATTTTCCCATTGCTACATGGGTTGCCAGGTTATTTGAGGATACTCTAGATATTTGTTTTCATCACTCAAATTCTGATGATACATACAGGGTTGTTAAATTCTTAGCAGATGAAATAAATATCAGAAGATGGTAGATTGTGAATTTTTCAGCTAGATACAGGGGAGTTTCAAGTGGGGTGTGTCTACATACACATTTATGGGTGAATGATAGTTTTCGATGGTGGTGGGAGTCTATTTTAATTTTAAATTCCTAATTCTAAATTGAAATTTTAGGTGATATTATTCAGTATGTTATGACGCTCATGATAGTTTGTATTGATTACGTCTATGCTGATCTGAGATTATAATAAAGATTCTGAAATCTATGTAAAATAGTTATGGCCAAATTGGGTCAGACAATAGCATACTCTAGTATGCTTAGTATTTTGCACAAATACACCAAAATGGAGGTTCCTTCTGGCAAGCAGCCAGTAAGAAATTAATCTGCCATGAATTCATGTAAAAGGCATTTAAACCAATGAGTTCCACAGGTGTGTTACCTTTTGTCCAGTTTGCTTATCATTTTCTACCCAGAATTTCTAGATCTGAAGTGCAGCTTACATTTCCTTATCCATTTACTACATATACTAATATAAGGTCTATAAAACAATGTACCCTTTCCACTCCATCCTAGGCCAACCTCTCCCTTCTATACATTTAGATCAATCAGCTGTCTGTCCCTTAATTTCTTTATATATCATCATTTAGATACTCAAACTTCATTATCTTAGTTAGCAATAAAGATCTTATAATTAGAAAACAAATTATATGGTAATAATTATATACAAATTGATGTTGTCCAATAGATGCTGCAGAAATGTGATGCTATTTTGTCGTCACCACTAAAACAGAAATTTTTAATTTTAACCATGCACAATCTCAAAAAGCTGGATTCTAACTCTCCAGCATCAGTTTTCCGTCCACTTATAACTCAGTATCATAATTTGACAGAATAAGTTTTTTGAAGAATATACATTTCTGTCTTAAATACTGAATTGGGTATAAGTAAGAAACTGAGCACACAAGCAAGACGTACACCACTTTAGGAATGCAATGAGTTTTAGTAGTGCTCTCTAATGTTAATTCATTATTTACACCCAAAGCCAGTTTCTTTACCTTTTGAAATAGTTAACGCTGGAGACCACTGTGACCGTAGAATATCAAGACAAATACTGCCATTACTGTTAATATTTGGATGGTAGATTCTTGTTGTAAATGCAACCTGTAAGAACAGAAAATTTATCATGCAGATTTGTTTAGGGCAGTGGTTCTCAAACTTTTAGCACCAGGACCCATTTTTTAGAATGTGAATCTGTCAGGACCCACTGGAAGTAATGTCATGACTAGAAGTGACATCATTAAGCAGGAAAATTTAACAATCCTACCCACACTTACCCATGGAAATAAGTCCCATTGACTATGATTGTTAAAAGCATATACAAAGCAGCCTATTAAAAGTACAAAGCTGTAACATTTCCCCAGATGCAGTCACATATAGTAGCATCAAGTCTAATATATTAAAAATAAATATTGAAATGAAAGGGCACACACTTGAAATTGGTTTGCAACCCACCTAATGGTCCTGATCCCCAGTTCAAGAAACACTGGTTTAGGGCATAAATAAACAAAGAGCACAGTCCTATGCATGTCTGCTCAGAAGTAAGTCTCACCAAATTCAATGGGATTTACTCTCAGGAAGGGATTATTGGGTTGCATCCTCAGTCCCCTATCTAAGTACTGAATAGGTTCCAGGGGTCTGTATTTAAGTCAAAATATCCAATTCTTGCCAGCCCAGCACTATCTCACCTGCACTAAAACACCACTGAAAAACATACTGTGCCTGAATGAAAGCAGTAGTGCAGCCATCCATAATTTGGGAAGAAATTATAAAAAGAGAGGGTTAGCCAATTATTATCATTATGATTTGCATTTGTACTTGTGGCTGATACTGTAAAAAGAAGGTTGTCATGATAAAATTTAACAACTCACCTTAGGTGGTTTGAAGGGATAATCTGTTGGGAAGTGAATTGTCAAAAAGAACACCCCTCCTTGATAGGGACTGTCATTCTGAAAAGAGGAAAGCTATTAGAAGAAAGTTTAAGACAAGTTTACAGTAAATTTTTTTTTAGGCTGAAGAGCTACTTACTGGTCCCATTATTGTTGCTTGCCAATGGAACACTGGAAGGGAAAGGAAAAAAGAATAACTAAACTGTTTAGCATGAAGCAATTAGTGTACGTGTGCAATTTGCCTCAAGTACAACGTAGAAGACATAGATTACAGGTGTCAGTATTTCCACCCTTAGCTATATTGGGGTGTACGCAATATTGGAATTTAAAGGCCAGTTCAGACAATTAACTTTTATCACACAGTATGTCTCAAGCATGGAGTTGGTCTCAATATACCAGGGTATGTACAGAAATACTTGAATAGTGATCAGGGGAGTTCAGGGTTCAACAGAACTAAATGTGTGTTCTACTCATTCCATCTTTTAACTCCTCTTCTGGAAAGACACAGATGTACAATACTCAGCATTTCTATACAGATTAACTACTGGAAAACATACTTGTGGTTAAAACCCATCAAAGTTTGCTCCAGCGACTCAGTAAAATGCAACATTTAAAGAAGTATTTCTCAGATATAGACAAGCTGCCGAGATTCTCATCCCAGATTCACTTGCAATTTATGTCAGTTCTTCCCCTCAACCCTCAATCAGAAAGAAGTCAGATAATTAGCCATCCAAAGTTTTCTCTTCCTTGTCAATACACATCCCTTACTATTTAAAGGGGTGGCGGTGGCAGCAGCACCTGTGCAGGAAGGTGGGAGGCCTTCCTTCACCCTTCACTGAAGGAAATGCATCACAGGGAATTTAAATGAAGATTTTCCTCTCCATTCCCTGTTGCTCTAATGAGCAGCAATAGGGAGAGGGAGAATATTGTTTAATGCAACAGTTTGCCAGCAGCTGCTCAGTTTCTCCTGCTGTAATACAGCAAAAATGTGGGATAAGTGAGGGAAAAGTTTCCCTCGTCCTACACAGACACTTCTGCTGTTGCGAGAGAGAACATGGAGAGTAAGAAGATGGAGAGCTGGCTAACAGTGATGGGCAGAAACTCCCTGAGGAATTTCACTTAGGTTATGGAAACCTGTTTGGTTTCTCTTGAAAATTCTGCTCAGAGGAACCTTGAAGCCCTTTCTAATTTCATTTTAACATTTCAGTGCAATCTCTAATTGGCAACAGTAGGAGTTTCTCCCACTCTTACAGTTCCTATTCTCCAAAGAAACAAGATAAATCTTTCCCGCCTTCCCCCAAACCCATGTGGCAAGAGGTTGAGGTTGGCAGCAAGGACAAACAGAAGCTGAGCAAGTAAGCCAACCCAACATGTGGAATCATGTGCTCAATACAGATGCTAGTTTTATTCTCTAATTCTTTTATGCCATTTTGGACCTGAATCAATTGTGGCCATTTACTCTAAATGCTTTGCATTTTTTAAGTGTCACTTCAATTTTATATATTTAGATCAGTTCTGCCTGAAAAAGTGTTCTTGGTCTTTTCCATGTTACAAGTACTTACTGTCATCTCCAACAGGCCCTGCTGAACACTGTGCTGGAGGATCACGTGCCAGATCATTCAACTCCTGAAAATAAAGACAAATCCAAAGTTAATTCAAAAGCAAGGAGATAAAACAATCATATATGATTAATACATGATTAAATACATAAACATGTACATGATCATGATTAAAATTTATAAGTGAAAACTCTATATTTACAGAATCAAGAATGTATTAGAAAATTACAAAAAAAAATTCATAGAGCAGTCCTGTTTTAGTGAAATTACACTTTTCTTTCCCTTCACTGATACAAATACAGTTCTGACTTGATGTCAAGGATAGTTCTATATATAACTTGGTTTAACAAATTAAATTTTTTATAGATGGTGATTGTATCTTGCTTCCAATTTTTAGAATTTAAAAATTACATAATTGTGCTGAATTATGTTTTAAAATTAACAAAAACAGTTAAGACTGAGCTGGATTTCCACTTGTAGCATTTTTCTCCTGTGAGATGAAATCCTTCATTTATGAATAAGTAATAGAGTGTAAGTAACTGTTCCCACTAATTTTACTTAGCTTAGCTCAGGGATCTCCAAACCCCTGCCCGGGGGCCAGACGCAACCCGCAGCAAGCCTCTTTCCAGCCCGCAGCCAACCTCTTGTCCCCTAAAAACCTCTGGCCCACTCAACTGAACATGACCAGCACTGTGCTCTGATTGTGTCTGGAGGGTGTTCTGAGGGCCAGAGAGGTTAAATGAATGAGCCCATTAATTCATTTATTCACTCATCTAAGTTCCATCTCTAATTTATTTATTTAAATTTTATATTTACATTTTTTTGCCGGCCCTCCACACCATGCCAGATATTTGATGTGAACCTCCAAAGTTTGGAGACCACTGGCTTAGCTTATTAGTTATATTTAAGCAAGACTCTCCACCCCTGCACATATACACATGCACGCATGAGCACACTCCCAATTTCTCCTTATGGTTTTCCATAAGACATCCCCAAATTCCAAGTGGCATTTTAAAAGTTTTTATACCATCCTTGTCTCATAGGGTGGTTTGGGGCCCTTTAAGTCTTGTGCTCACTCAGTAAGATAAAATTTGTCAAAATATTGTGAATATAGGGAGGCACCTGTACCTGCAGATCGCAGATCAGGTCCTCAGGCCACCTCCTGCACACCCCTTCTGGAGGTAAGGAGAGTTGTGCTCCCCTTACCTCCAGAGGGTCTTCTGAGCTGCATGCATCTGCCTATGGCCTCTGCCAGGCTCAGAATGAAAAAGTAAGCAATGAAAAAACGCTATTTCCTGTTTTCATAGAAAACAGGAATTAGCGTTTTTTCCAGTGTCTTTTTGTGCTGCTGCTGGGAAGGTAAAGTTTTTTTTAATTTAACTTACCTGATCGTCACTATGGCTCTAAGGAGGGTCTGCGGAACCTGCAACCCTTCCGCAGCCCTCCCTGCACCTCACAAAGAACTGTAAAAAATGGGGGGGGGGAACTACTTTCAGTTCTTCTTGTGAAACTAGAAGTGGTCTTTTCCCCTTCTTTTTACAGTATTTTGGAAGTGTGGGGAGAGCTGCAGAGGGGGCGGTGGGCTTCCCAGACCCTTCGGAGAGCCACAGCGACCCCCAGATAAGTAAAACAACAGTTTCCTCCCCGGCAACAGTGTAATCGTGTTGCTGCCCCAACTCTCCCACAAAGATTTACAGGGTTCTCAAACTCTGAGTAGGACTTTGAGAACCACTGCTTTATATGACTTTGGGAAAAATATATTGTACCTCATAAGTATAATATCTGAAATTTTATTATAAAAAATGCCTTTATTCTAGTACTATCCTGAATACTTTCACAAGCATTTGCCTCTACAAATCAAGTAAAGAGGAACTCCAAGACTCATCTAAACATTGTAACATACAGTCATGCACCGCTTTCAGCAGCTTAGGGTTGTGCCCAGGTTCAACCATGTGACCAGTGGCAGCCGTTGCATATGCGACCCATCGCTGGACAGAAAGTCATTAAGGGGCACACGCCTGTATAACCTTCCCTATACCAAATTGCAATCCTGGTCCCTGTGAGCCCCCCAACCTAAAAACATCACTTTAGGCCACCAGGAGGCCTCGGAAGACCTTCTGGGGACTGGGGAGCTTTCCGGCCCTCAGAAGACCTAAAAACCGGATGTGGGGGAAGGTGTCATGGTGCCACCTCTGCTCAGATGATGCCCAGAGGCATTTGCCTCCTGATTCCCCCCCAAGTATGCCAGTGTTTATACCTAATGCAATCTATTCCACATTCCTGTTTCACAGTTAATAACATAAGAAGAGCCTTGCTGGATCAGGCCCAGGCCCAGGGTCCATCTAGTCCAGCTTCCTATATCTCAAAGCAGCCCACCAGATGCCTCAGGGAGCACACAAGACAAAATACTTGCATCTTGCTGCCACTGCCCTATATCTGACATTTTATCTAGCTTCGCATCCCCCAATGAAGACCCAGACTGCAGTTTGGGTTTAATTTGGCCACTTTATTAAGCACAAGTGACCAATTTTTTAAAAAACATTAAACCTACTGAACACACCATTGTCCCCCCTTGATAGTTTGGGGTAGGTGAAAAAACTGCCATTCAAACTGGGAGAATGGATAGCAAAATGACAGGTACAGTGTTTCAAAATACGTAAGTGTTAAGTAATGCATATTGGAGCAAAAAAAAAAAATCAAATTGCAACTGTTCTTTTTTGTCTAGTGTTCCAACTGATAACTTTCTATCAGTGGACAGTGCCCATATTAGCACCCCTGGTAAGAAGATAGAGAGGCACCTTTTAAAGTGGGGGCTCTCCTATTTAGCAGGGTAAAAAAACCACAACCTCTATTCAATCCAGTTTAGCATCCCTTTTAATGGCTTTTTGGTGGTGTGCCTTTTTATTTTTAAAGAATGGGAGCCCCTTTGAAACAAACCAACTTATTCATTTGCTACGATAATCGTTTTGAGAATTGTTTTGCTGAAAAGCTATTGCATTCCTAGGGGGTAAATGTATTATGGACACATCCATGACAAGTCCCAATGGCTAATATTCAAAGAACTGCTTTTGGCATAGCTAAATGTTTGGGCTCAGTGACATTTTTCCTCCTTAGAATGATGAGCCCCACTATGATATCGCAACTGTCTGGCACTTGTCTCTCTATTACTGAGTTTCGATGAGAAATGTTACTGTTGGATTCAGGCTAGACACATTACTAAGTTTTCACATTACAGACTGCCTGTATCTTATGTGAGGGTTGCAGTGCAAGTAAAGTATGTGTAAGTCAGGGGCCTACAGTACACAGGACCCTTAACTAGAATAGTGGATCGCCAAGACATTCTCTTCCTCAGTGGCAGACTCCTAGGCAGACATCCTAGAAAGGAGACTCCAACTAATCAGCCTTGGAGGAAGGCCCATTGGTCATATTTCCCATCTTCGCCTGTGGAACAGCTTCCCTCCCAGACTTAGGCATGATGCTTACACTTAGGACACAATCCTAACCCACTTTCCAGCACTGACATAGCTGTGCCAATGTGGCATGCATTGCATCTTGCAGTGAGGAGGCAGTCAAGGAGGCCTCCACAAGGTAAGGGCGTGTTTGTTACCTTATCTTGAGGCTGCATTGCAGCTAGGCCAGTGCTAGAAAGTTTGTTAGGATTGCGCCTTTAGAAACTTCATTAAGAGTCCTGTGGCTTAGGTACAGCTCTCTGTTCAAGCTGTCCAGATTTCCCAATACTGCGTAATAATGTTTTTCAAACTGTGGGTCAGGACTCAGTGTGCCATGACTCATTTCTGGCAGGTCCCACAGCTGCTCTGATGAAAATGGGTGATGGAAAGTTCAGTTAACTCATTGCCTTCAAGCCCAAAGGCTATTCAAAAATCAGATAGCTGCTAATTGCCTTGCAAAGAGCTGTGCTCCTGCAGCTTAAAAGCTTGTGGAAATATAGGGAGATAAATGTTCTGAGTATCTTTTCTGGTGTGTTTTTTCCCCCAAGTCCACCCATGACAGGTAGTGCAGGCAGGTGAAGACTAGGTCACATAACTAAGCCCCTCAAGCCTTGAAGCTAATCATTGGGGCTGCCTTATTATGAGAAATGGTTTGAGCTTTTTTGCAAAAAACAAAAACACTATAGCTTGTAAATAGATAAAAATACTTTTTTCCAGAATGCCTTTTTTTTTAGAAGTATCATAAACCTCAGTGGGTCCCAAGAGAGGGTCATTTTAAGAAGTGGGTCCCAGTGCTAAAATGTTTGAGAACCACTGCTATATAGTACTCAACTAGATATATGTGTTTGGGGGGCCGTTTGCAAAAACGGTAGGCCACGATAAAATAATCAACTAGAGAACTGAACAAAGTTGGAAAGTTTAGGTAACAAAAACAAGTATACAAGTGATTACAGATAGAGTGAATGATTCTCCTGGTGATGTAACATCTCCTAGCTGAATCCCAATGACTTGCCACATTCTGATTTCACTACCAAACCCATAACAAAATAATTGTATGACTTGCAAAAGAAAGTCTGTTTCTTTGTTCTAATGTGAAAGAGCTGTGTATGGAAGACCACCCCTGCTGAGATAATTTGCAACTTTATTCAAATGTGAGTGCTCTATGGGAATCCACCCATGAACATGTAGGTGCATTCTCAGCTAGAATGGTTACCAGGTGGTGCCTCACTACAAGCTGTGTCCACGTCAGAAAGCTAGTGCAGCACCACAACTACATTGTGTATGAAAGGAGCAATATTTGAATAATGATTGATGTTTTACCAAGTACTAAGTCAATAGGTGCAGTGACAGTACATTGAATTGTCCCTCTGATGTTCTAGATTTGATCTTTCGGAAATAGGACAAAATAAGTCATTTGAGAGATTTATCCATGTGCCTTTACTCTAAATGGTAACTTATTATTCCTACCCATATTACTACAAACTCAGTGAATTGAAACAAGTTTAACAATTTAAGGTACAATTCTACTCCAATGAGTAGTCACATTAAAATCCTGGAGATCCATGAAATTCAATATTACAGTGATTGCAAACACAAACAGACAAGAGAACCAGCAGCTTTCCTTGTATGCATACAGTCACATGGGGAGCAATCCTATTTTCCTACAGCAGTGTTCCTTAACCAGTGGTGCAAGTTGAGGTAGTGTTCAGTGGTACTCGTAGGACCCCCCAGACCTCCTTCACCTGGCAGCAAGACCAGTGATGCAATGCTACAAGGAGGCGGCTCAACTCGGCATGTAGAACTCCAACATGCACTTTCCATGCACTCAAAAAAGCTCTTCTGTGCTCCCTGAGCCTCTTACCAAGTGTTTGTCATGCTGCATCTGGCCACCCAATCTGGAATTAACTTGCAATGACATCATCGCCAATTACTTCCAGTGGTACGTCCAATAGGTGAACCATGAGAAGATGTACCATGGGGAACAAGTGTTGAGAAACAATGCTGAGACAATAAATAGCACCTGCCCGCTTCCAAATTCAAACCCAGCAGCCACAACCTGACCCATCACCCAAATACTGACTGGCAATTTGAACTGTTTTATGTAGTTTACTCATTGGTAAGCATTCCATTTAATCAGATTAAAGAGTTTTCAAATGAGATTTATCCCAAATTGGGAATTTAGAATGTGTCTCCAATTACTTTGGTGTCCTGGAAAATCAGGGTAGCCTACCCTGTCTCATACAAACAGCTTATTTTGCCTAATGCTGTTGCTGCCTCCTTAAGCTATTTCTGCCCAATGCTGGATATATACAACAGGGATCAAATGCGTACACCTGTGCGCTGGGCAGAAATGGGTTGAAAAGGTGAATACCAACAATGCTGTAAAGCAGAGGACGAGTGAACTTTTTTAAAAGACTGAACTCCTTTGGGATAGGACTACTACTTGGTGTTAAAAATGTATACTGTAGGCTTCCTTGGGCACCTTCCAGCCTAAAGCCTGGTTCAGATACAATGGAAAACTATGGTTTGTTATGTAAATGAGCCCTGGAGAGCTGTGGACTCCTACATACTACCTTTCTTCCACATGCCAAAAAAACCGAACTCTGGTTCAGGAACAAGACATAGTTAAAACCACAGTTTTAACCTCAGTTCCACAGTTCAGGCACACATGAAGCTTCGATTTAAAAATATCAAAAGTGAAAGCTTTCAAACTCCTTTAGTAAATGACTTCAATGGTACTTTCTTCCAAATCAGCATGAGTAAGCTCAGGCTGTAAGCATGCAGAACTCCCAGAAACAAGGGATGACAGAAATAGGTTCCTCCATGAAATGAAGCACAAATGTTTAACCTGCTTACTATCACACTGCAAAACTCAAGTAAGCAGCAAAGTGGAGTAACATAAGATCATGCACCTGCATTCAGCAGATGTTCTTGGTGAGATCCAAAAGAATCCCCTGAATCTGGTATCTGTAAAAACTTGCAGTCCTTGCTCTAGCTAGGAAGCCCACAAACAAGCAAGTTATACCTGAAAATGATTGAATTATCACTGAGGAAGGAAACCTATACCCAGGCTGTACCATGTCAAACTGAAAGTGAGAACTTACAAGACAGACTACTTCTCCATGCAAACAAAAAAAAAACTCCCCACCAAAAAAACTAAATGCAAGACAAAAGGGTTCACGCCTAGCCTTTTCCCTGAAATGTTAGCTGCCCATGTGCAGAAATATTCCACCCCCCCATGAGAGTGCATTTCATCATCATGCAAAGCCTCCAACTGCAGTCTGAAATGATACAATCAAGACACATGTTTACCAGCGAGTTTACCAGTTCCCCAGTGAGAGCCAAGCTTCACTGTGTCATTTTTATAATGCTTGATTACAAGATGTCAGACACTTTCCGCATGATTTGCTCTTACACAGAGGACTTTAACTCAGGGATTGGCAAGCTTTTTGTTAAAAGGGGCCAGATGTTCGGTAATGACATCATCACATTACCACCAAACTTCTGGGTTGCTGAGTTCACAGAAGTGACTTCAAGGAGTTTGGCTTTGGAGACAAGACTTCCTGCCTAGTTTACCACACACCAGACAGGGAATGGCAGAGCCATCCATCAGGGCTTGTAGAGTCCTGTACCATACGACAGCAGCACAGACTGGAGTCTGTGATGGGTAGCTCTGCCATTCCCCTACTGTCTTGAATTGGCAGGAGGCCTGGCCTCCCAAGCCAAGTTCTATGAGGGCCAGATTATTCTGGGTGGTGGGCCATTGTTGGCCAAAAGGCCGTAGGTTGCTAACCCCCCACTTTAATGTACCTTGACAGAGATAATTCATTTGTAAGTGCAGGTTTTAGTTCAGATTTAAATTTAAATTACCTTATTGTCAAGACATTTAATGTAACTGGAAAAGGAAAAAAAGAACCGACCCTTTAAACATGCGTTTTCATCCAACTGCCAGTTATAAAAGGAGGCAGATTTTCTTTCTAGCCTGTACTGAGGACATAGACTTTACTCACGCTATATTAAGGCAAAATACAGTAGAACAAAGTCCTGTGAAACCACAATCATTAGAACTGTACTACTGAAGAATTCAAGGAACTCTTCCTATCAAGTTTATTACGCTGATAAGAACAGATATTATGCATGATCTTAGCTGATAGGCTGAGAAGCGATAACTTTATCAAGTTTATGCATTGAAATATTTAGACTATGCAAATGAATAGTGACCCTGTTTCCCAGAGACATTACTATAGAACAAGGTATTAGGTCTCAAAGAACCACCAACATTCATGATAGGATCATGGACAGGCAAATGCATTTAATGGAGAAAACCATTTTGCAAATATGTACAGAGATTATTCTTTCAGACAACATCACAGATACAAGTTGTTCTTGCGAGGAATGCTTTTTCTTTCAAGTGTTTATGAAACCTATTCTACAGTTGAAAGACTATTGCTATCAACATGGCTTACAGATACAAAGCCCTTGCCATAAACGCTCTAGCTCCCAGTTTGGAAAGTGCATGCACCTTTGCTGAAGTTGCTCCCCCACCCCATTCCACTATGTTGGATAATTCCCAAAACATTTCAAACACAACAACAACAACAACTCGGTATTTATATACCGCCTTTCTGGTCATCGGATTACTCCTCTGACTTTATTCAAGGCGGTTTACATAGGCAGGCATTTCTAAATCCCTCAATGGGATTTTTACAATCAGAGGTTCTCTCTTTCAAAAACCAACAACATTTCAGAATGGATCTTCCTGGTTGGGTCTCACTTCTGGCCTCCAGTTCTCCCACGCAGGCTGACAAGCAGCTCCATCTCTCACATGGAGGGCAGCCAAGATGCTTCTTGCTCACACCAAGAGCAGGTAGAATCACTCAGCTGGGCTTGTCAGCTGCTTCAAGGTCTCGCCATTCTCAGCCGTTCAGGGTGCTGCCGGTGTCCTCGAACTGGCGACCTTCTGATGTTATCTTTGGGCTAACGGAGGCTCTACCCTCTAGACCAGACCTCCTGCCCAAGGACATATACCATATACTATACATACCAAGGACAAGGGAGTACATCCCCACTGGTCTTTCTAGAGCCCTCAGCAGCTTTCAACACAATTTGACTATGGTATCCTATCTGGATCATCTTATGGGGATAGAATTTGGCTGTAGCTCTACTCTGCCCTGGGGGGGGGGAGAGACACATTTCTGGAAGGTGACTGGAAGATTTTTAGCACCTCAGCCTTTGATATCCAATAGAGTTCCATTCTGCTCCTCAATGTTAAAATTTTTTGAAGGAATTTGGAGTGTAACTAATAAGCGGACGATGGCACGCCTACACTCTTCCTTCCATATTATTCAAAGGAGGCTGTTCAAGTTCTGCATTGGTGTTGGGAGATAATAATGGTCTGGATAAAGGCAAACAAACTGAAGCTTAATCTAGGTAGGACAGAGGTGATCCTGGTAAGGAAAACTGCAGATGTGGAAATAAGGGATTCGCTAGTACTGCATGAAGCAGCACTGTCCTTGAAAGCTCAAGCTTGTACTTTGGGGGTACTCCTAGGCCTAGAAAATATGCCCTAGTGACATCATAGTTGTATTTCTGCACTGAACTTCTACATGGGCTGCCTTAAAGGGCTGTTTAGAAAGTGCAGCTGGCCCAGAATACTAAAACCAGACTGCTGAGCAGCCCCTAGTATTGTTAGTGTGTAACCTCATTGCAGCAATGGCTGCAATAGCTTGACCTTTAAAGCCCTAAATAGCTTAAGTCTGGGACCACCTTCTCATGAATGAGCCTGTATTTTAGGAGCTGCTGGAGAGATCCTTCTCTGCATCCTGCCAATATTAGAGCTGTGTCTCTCCTCTAAACACAGCCAGACTCAACCCCTTTTCTAGGGAGACATTCTCACTTCTCTGCTTGCCTGCTACCATGATAGCAGACCTCTGTACTGACAAACTTTCAGTCTTCTGTAGAAATTGGTGTTTTATTACTGCTGTTTAATTTATTCAGTTTTCATTGTTTAATTATACTCTTGATTTTAATCACTTTTTAATGTGTTCTTTTTATTATGCATTAGAAAGTTAATGTGAGGTTAACTTATAAACAAAAAAGCAGAATATAAATATTGATAAATGGTTAGAACGGTGGTTCCCAAACTGATGGTCACAACCCACCAGGGAACCAGAAGCAGGGCATTCCCCCTTAAGGGGAGTGGCCCTGCTCCAATGACAGCAACAGTGCTGCAGAGATTGCAGTGCTGTCGTAGGGCTTTTTTTGCTTACAGGAGGGGGAAGAGCTGGCCTCCTACACGTCTTGAAGGCTCGCAGAAGTAGCTTTATATCTACTTTATATCTTCTATATCTATGCAAAAAGACATAAGGGCTTTTTGCAGCAGCTGCAGAGGAGATCAGCAGGGGCTGTGAGCTCCCAGGACTCTGCAGGAGTAAGTAAAAAAAGCCCTGTGGCAGAGGCAGAACTGCAATGGCCTCACACTCCCTGCCCACACAAACACCTGGTTCCCAACTCCCCTGTAGGAGTTTGGGAACAAATGGTTTAGAACAATGGGCAAGCCTTAGGCGATGGGAGCCAAATCATGTCCCTTTCTGCCTTATCTTGCCTTTCTCCAACACCTTAGGCACTTTTTTTCTTCTATCCAGCCAGGCTAGTTTCTGAAGTGCTGGTCTAGGGCAGGAGTCGGCAACCTTAAACATTCAAAGAGCCATTTGGACCCGTTTTCCGGAGAAAAGAAAACCTCGGGAGCCACAAAACCCTTTTGACATCTAAAATGAAGATAACACTGCATATATGGTTTTTTTTTACCTTTATGATCTGCTGTAAGCTCCCCTTCCTGTGCTAACCAGACAATATACTTATTGTCAAGATAGATATATCTTGACTGAGGGCCCAATCCTATCTAACTTTCCAGCACTGATGCAGCCCAGACGTAAGGAAACAAATGTTCCCATACCCTGAGGAGGCCTCTGTGACTGAATCCCCACTACAAGATGCAGTGCATGCCGCATTAGAATGGCTGCACCGACACTGGAAAACTGGATAGGATTGGGCCCTGAGACTGTACTCTGAGGCACACACAGGGTGACCAGATGTCATAACAATAAAAGAGGACAAGTCACCCCAAAATGTAGGATATTGAAGAAAAATGTAGGACCACAAAATAAAAGCTAAAAACACTCATTTATATTGCTTATATATTGATCAATATATAGATTATATATATTGTATTACTGTATTATCATGTGCCTAACTTAAAATTACTTATTATTGAATTTAAAACTGTATTACATATAATTTATTAATTACAAGAGGGGATGCGTTGCCTGCTCACAGGGAAAAGCAGGACATTTAAGTTCTTTTCCAGGACATGGGGCTATAAAATAGGACATGTCCTGGAAAAAGAGGACCTCTGGTCACCCTGGGCACACACTGGGACGGTGCATGCTAAGACGGCACCCTTGAATTTAGCACTCTTCATTTTCCCCAGGTCAACCCCCATCCTTCTTGCTCCTGAAAGAGCACCCCTTTCTAAGGCTCCCACAGCCCCATCTCTGCCCTCCTGTTCCCCATGGCACCCCAGAAAAGCAAGGTAAAGACACAGACAGCCCTTCCACAGCCTCCCTCTTCCCCACCCACCCACCCTTGCAAAGTCAACACTCCCCCCCTCTCCCACTGCTCTGCCTCACCTATTGCCCTACAAGACAAAAGTGAGGTCATCCCCATTGCCTTACTGTGCCAAGCCCCACCCCACAGCTGTGTGCACAGGAGATGCCCACAAGGGGACTGCAGGTGCCTTCTGTCCTCTCCTGGGAGCTGCCCCTGCCTCCCCCCACCAAGGCAGCCCTACCTGGGCTCCCCCTCCTGTCTCTGCGCCCCCCACTGACCCCCCACTGGAAGCCCACCTGCCTGGCGGCCCCACCCCTTGCCAGCCACACTCAGGGTGGCAGGAAGCCAGGAGGGGAGCCTGGCTGCTATCAGCCACACTCACCATATACACAACGTAGAGGGCGCACAGCGCATTACGGGAGCAGGCAAAGCCCCAGCACACCATCTTCCCAGGCAGGAGCGGCCAAGCCCCCTTTTCCCTCCCCCGCAGCACAAAACAATCTCCCACTCCCCCCAAGGGAAAAGCAGCAGCCGCCCGTCCTGCCCCTTTAAATTCCAGCCTGCAGGAGCCAGAGCAGATGGCTGAAAGAGCCGCATGCGGCTCTAAAAACACAGGTTGCTGATCCCAGGTCTAGGGAGAAAGCATGCTTGAAGTAAAGATAAGTAGGGAAGGGGTACAGTCTACCTTCACTCATAAGCACAACCAGCTATAAATATTATGTTCAGCCCTTCATACACAAATGGCAGGCATGCGACTGCTCTCATCACATCTAGAGACTAGCTCTCAGGGAGGGCTCCTGAAACAGGCAAGGAAAAGTTCTAGGCATGTCAACATCTGATATTCTCTTTACATCAGTTAATACATCATGGCTGGTAGCAAACTGCTCAAGAGTCAACCAAATTATCTCATCCTGGGCCTGTTAGGCATGCAAATTGTTTCCTAATTATCAAATATTTAATACTACACCAAATAAGTTTTTTACACTGAAAATTAAGCATCTGGACAATTCATACCCATCCTATGAGAAAAGGGGTGTCCAAACTTTTTGGTAGGAGGGCCACATCATCTCTCTGACACAGTGTCGGGGGCCAAGAGAAATTTACATTTCAAATTTGAATAAATTTACACAAATGAATATATTAGAGACAGAACTTATATGAATGAACTAATTTTACTGAGTTTATTTAGAATACACATGAGATTCAGAAAAGTGGGGTTGTTAAAATAATTCCTGACACATGTAACACACCTCTTCCTAGGGAAAAGTACAGAACAAACTTAAGAGGAGTCAGCATAGGCTCCTTCCCCCCCCCCCATGCAGGAGCATGTTTTTACTCTCTCACTCTCCCCCCCTCCATCCTGGCAACAAGCAGCAGCAAAGGAACACAATCAGTCAGGCATCTGGTGGGCACCAAACTCAGGACAGGACTTTGTTTCTCCTCATTCACACAGAGAAGGGAGCTGCCTGTCTCTCTCTCTCAGTCCCCCCTCCCCCAGCCTGCACCGAGCACCAAACAAACTTAGAAGCAGGCAGAGAGCCATTATGCAGGGGATGGACAAAGTGGATAGGGAGATGCTCTTTACACTCTCACATAATACCAGAACCAGGGGACATCCACTAAAATTGAGTGTTGGGCGGGTTAGGACAGACAAAAGAAAATATTTCTTTACTCAGCGCGTGGTCGGTCTGTGGAACTCCTTGCCACAGGATGTGGTGCTGGCGTCTAGCCTAGACGCCTTTAAAAGGGGATTGGACGAGTTTCTGGAGGAAAAATCCATTATGGGGTACAAGCCATGATGTGTATGCGCAACCTCCTGATTTTAGGAATGGGTTAAGTCAGAATGCCAGATGTAGGGGAGAGCACCAGGATGAGGTCTCTTGTTATCTGGTGTGCTCCCTGGGGCATTTGGTGGGCCGCTGTGAGATACAGGAAGCTGGACTAGATGGGCCTATGGCCTGATCCAGTGGGGCTGTTCTTATGTTCTTATGTGTATTTCCCCCTTCACAAATGGACCCCCATCTTCCTCCCTCTCTGCCAGCAACCCCAACAAACACAAGCAGTAAGTTTCCTCCCCATTCAAACATCCCGTGAGTTTTCCCCTGCAGTGCCCACCTCCAAAACCGAGCACCCACAGCCCAATCAACCCACACTTTCCTGGGAGTAAGCCCCACCGATTCTGTGGGACTTACTGCTGAGTAGACATGCTCTCCAGCTCCATTCAAGCATCCCTGGGACTTCTCCCCTGCAGTGCCAGCCCCTGACCCCAAGCACACTCACAGCCCAATCGGATCCACACTTTCCTGGAAGTAACCTCACTAGTCTGATGGGATTTACTGCCAAGTAGACATGCTCTCCATCAGCATTCAAACACCCTGCGATTTCTCCCTTGCAGCACCCACCCCCCAGCACATGCAAGCAGCACAAATACATCCACAGTTTCGCATCCCTCCTCTGTGCCTACCCCCACCCCAACCACCCCCAACCCAAACAGCAGGGCAAACAGATCCAGGACTTCTCACCCCCATCGGACCTGGACGCAGCTGCAGCCTCCCCAGCCTAATGGGAGGGTTGCAGATGGGCAGGGCTCCTGCTCTGCTGTGAGTGGAAATCAGTAGATTAGAGCAATATGCTTATTACAATGTTTTGAATGCAGGCAGCATTTCAAGACATTTTGAGTGAAAAAAAGCTCTTCAGCAATCACCCACCAAGTGCAGCATTCTGAAAAAAGTCTTTCAACATTACCCTTTGTTCAGGTAGGAGGAGTGTTCTGCAACAAGCAGGCACAGCTTCTTCCACAGCTCTGCACTATGAAAGAATGCCTTGGTGACATTCCCACTACTGTGAAAGGTATGCCAGCTTTGCCCTTACTGAAACTTGTGGATATCTACCCCAACATATAGAGCTACATGCCTCCAACCAAGTTCAAAATTCCCTTAGCATTTTTCATTAGGTCTTTTTTCACATCCACATGACCACATACTTACAAAGTATAATTTAACCAGATACAGGAACAAGCCAGACAACTAGGGTTTGGGTTTTGTTTTTTTAGCAGCCAGATTTGAGGGTCTCCTTCACATTACACAGTCATGTAAACAGGGTGCACTTAAGCTAAATGGACATTTCTCAACTGCTGCAAGTCACATTCGCCTTGCATTGGAACTATTACTGATGAGGCACACCAGGTCTCCTTGTGGGAGATTATGACAAATTCTGAGGAAAAATACTGATGAGGAACCAACAAGCAGCCCAACACACAAAACCCAGTTTTAACATCTCACTTGTGTAATCGGTACATGTAAATGGGAAAAAGTTAAGTCAGTCTTGTGAACAAAGGTTTAGTAACTCTTAAGAACATAAGAACATAAGAACAGCCCCACTGGATCAGGCCATAGGCCCATCTAGTCCAGCTTCCTGTATCTCACAGCGGCCCACCAAATGCCCCAGGGAGCACACCAGATAACAAGAGACCTCATCCTGGTGCCCTCCCCTGCATCTGGCATTCTGACATAACCCATTTCTAAAATCAGGAGGTTGCGCATACGCATCATGGCTTGTACCCCATAATGGATTTTTCCTCCAGAAACTTGTCCAATCCCCTTTTAAAGGCGTCTAGGCTAGACACCAGCACCACATCCTGTGGCAAGGAGTTCCACAGACCGACCACACGCTGAGTAAAGAAATATTTTCTTTTGTCTGTCCTAACCCGCCCAACACTCAATTTTAGTGGATGTCCCCTGGTTCTGGTATTATGTGAGAGTGTAAAGAGCATCTCCCTATCCACTCTGTCCATCCCCTGCATAATTTTGTATGTCTCAATCATGTCCCCCCTCAAGCGTCTCTTTTCTAGGCTGAAGAGGCCCAAACGCCGTAGCCTTTCCTCATAAGGAAGGTGCCCCAGCCCCGTAATCATCTTAGTCGCTCTCTTTTGCACCTTTTCCATTTCCACTATGTCTTTTTTGAGATGAGGCGACCAGAACTGGACACAATACTCCAGGTGTGGCCTTACCATCGATTTGTACAACGGCATTATAATACTAGCCGTTTTGTTCTCAATACCCTTCCTAATGATCCCAAGCATAGAATTGGCCTTCTTCACTGCTGCCGCACATTGGGTCGACACTTTCATCGACCTGTCCACCACCACCCCAAGATCTCTCTCCTGATCTGTCACAGACAGCTCAGAACCCATCAGCCTATATCTAAAGTTTTGATTTTTTGCCCCAATGTGCATGACTTTACACTTACTGACATTGAAGCGCATCTGCCATTTTGCTGCCCATTCTGCCAGTCTGGACAGATCCTTCTGGAGCTCCTCACAATCACTTCTGGTCTTTACCACTCGGAAAAGTTTGGTGTCGTCCGCAAACTTAGCCACTTCACTGCTCAACCCTGTCTTCAGGTCATTTATGAAGAGGTTGAAAAGCACCGGTCCCAGGACAGATCCTTGGGGCACACCGCTTTTCACCTCTCTCCATTGTGAAACTCATTGTGAAACTCTTCTTGCAACAAGGTGGATAAAGTCAATATTTCCTTCATTTTGACCTCTTGACACTATTAATCCACAGAACTACACAATTAGTTCTACACACAGTACTACTTGTAACAAGCAATTTTCAAGGCTATATTACTTATTGTTCAAATAATATACCAGTTCCATGTAGCTTATTTTATTCACAACATAACATTTACTGTACATGATGAAGTTTTGTAATATTTACTTGCATTAACTCAGGACCAAGCTACACATTCAACTAACTGATTTTAGAGGCAAGCTTAAAAGCAGCTTTGATCCCAATCCTGATCAGAATCACAGTATAAGGAGGATTACCCCTTCCTCTGGATGTGTTTACCAAGAAGCTGTTACTTGCAGCAAATAGCAACATATGGGGGGGGGGGCAATTTTCAGCAACCAAACAGCATGAAAGGAACAAGTCTGTCTGTTCTCATCCCCCCAAGCAGCACTTTGTCAAAGAAGAGGGGCTTCTGGTTTCAACCACACCTCTTAAAACTTTCAGTGTACTTTGGCGCTTAACATCATCATTTGCTAACAGGTTGGAGAGAAATTCTAAGTTTTTTAAATCTTCCAATGCTGGAAGTAGGCTGAAAGAAGGATTTTTGTTTATATGCTATGCCCACTGCTGCCTCTGGCAAGCAGGTGTAGTCTGTTTTTAAAACAAAACATTCAGACTTTTTTTAAAAAAGCTCTTCCTTTTACCCCTATCATGACGGTTTCTATTTAAAAAATTTTCCCACCTATTTATAACTGGCAAAAATTCAGGAGTTTATGTACCATTGGGTTGCAGGAGTTTGCTGTTCCATCTCCAATATCAGACATATTTGTAATTATTGTCTGAATAAAACTAAGGAATTTCTACTTTAGCATGCCCATCCAGTACAATTTTGCTGGATAAATCACATTTATGTTCATAAAGTAGCAAAGTTTAGATCCAATATGCATATATCCACCGTCCCCCAAAAATGTTTTCCCTCCATGGGAAAAAAAACATTTTTCTGCACAACTTCAAAATTTACAAAAATTCTACATCACTCGGAGCCCAATCCTGGGATCAGCGTGCCGGCTCACTGCCACCGCACACTGTCGCCAAAGAGTCATAAGGCACCTTTGTGGACACTACTGCTGGGTGAGCACTGGTGGTAGCCCAGCGCTGGCTGGCACTGGGCTACGACTGGGTGAGCCCCTGACCTCTGCCACTCAGCGGTTATATGGACAGCCAAGCTGTGGAGAGGTAAGTGGAAGTATGGGGGGAGGTGGGGCAGGGGAGGCATGTCAGGGAGGTGGGTGGAGGATGGGGGAGGGAGCAGAGAGGTAGGACCGGTGGAGCTCTGCTCTGTTGCTGGGCTCACCCCCTGACATGAAGGCACTTGATTCACCACCCACTTTTGGGATTACAGGGCTACTGTGCTTACCCAGGGGAAGGGGACAAAAGTCGCCTTCTCCGGAAGTGCTGCCTGAGGCTGCCTTGGGCACGCAGGATGCAGCAGTAGCCATTTTTGGCACAGCTGCGTGCCCCCAGGCAGCTCAGGACAGGACTGCCCCTACAACCAGTACTGGCCATCTGTTGCCGCACTATCAGAGAGACTCAAAAGCAAGGGGTGTTTGCTTTGCTTAGTCACTTCCCTCCACAAATTTTATGTCTCCTGACATAAAAATCTTGAAAACTGAAGACCTCGAAAAAATTTTATGTTCTTTCAGAGAGATAAGTGAAACACTTTAAGGAAGTGTTAAAGACTACTACTGGAAATCTCTTTAATCCAAGATTCAGAATTGTAATAATAAAAATAATAGCAGCACAACTAAAGCATGTGACTAAGTTACTAAACAACATTATTGAGACTTGACCTTGCTAAGACCATTTTTCAAAAGTTCTAAACTGCAGAACATCTTCAGGTTTTGATACAGGAGTGTTATCTGGGAATCTGTGGGCCCAATCCTCTCCAACATTCAAGCACTGATGCAGCCATGCCAATGGGGCGCACACTAAATTCTTGAGACCTCCTCAAGTTAAGGGAACATTTGCAGCTGCATCAGCACCGGAAAGTTGATTGGATTGGACCCTGCAAGCATACAGCTCCAACAACATCATGATAAAGACTTTGTACTGCCAAGCCTCTTGGTTCTCACATGGCTCAGGTTCCTCCATCTTCTACATCAAGTGAAATAAGCTGAGTGTATATGACAACACATACAACAAAAACATTGCATATGAAAAAGTTATTTCCATTCCTACAAGCCTTCCATTTTCTGAAGTCCACGAAGCAGAAAGTGAAAGTGCAGAACAAGGAAGCGACCATGGCTAAGTTGTAAGACAGCTTCCTCACATACAGGTTCAATCTCCAGGTAGCACAGATAAGCATTCTGGTCTGAAACCCTGAAAAACTGCTGCCAGGCAAGCATCAGCAGTACTGACTAGATGAACCAATTGTGCAACTTTGTATGAGGTAGCTTTCTATGTCCTGGCTAAGGACTATTCAGGTGTCAATCTGAATAAGAGGAAAACTTGCTAAGCTATTATTTTCCAAGGATATTGTCTGGGATGGAGCAGGTAATTAACACAAAATCAGCCATCCTTATTTAAAATTATGACACTGCTTGTGTATTTGGATAAAACCAAGAACTCATCAGTAGCATGAAAAGTTAAAATTCTAAATGCATTGCTACTTCTTGATTATGTTATAGTATAAATTATACTCTTTGATTAGAGATTTGTTTATTCTAAATTCTCTTTAAAATGTTTCTTCTATTCTGCGTAACAGATCTACATGTTCTTTTTAAGCTCAAATAAAATCTATCGTTTACAACAAAGTTAATGGGTTTTTATTTGCAACATATTTTATTCCAAATTTTCCTCCTGACAATAAGATATATTTGGATACTTAGGTTGCAGCAGCTTGTAATTCTGTTTCTTACACTGATATATTTTAACAGTTGTTTGAGAAACAACCTGCAACACTCAAACATCTAAGGCAGGGGTCTCCAAACTCCAGCCCAGGGGCCAGATGCGGCCCACGGCAAGCTTCTATCTGGCCCGCAGCCAGCCTCTGATCCCCTGAGAGCCTCTAGCCCTGTTGACCAAACACAACCAGGGTTGTGCTTATGGGATGGGGAAGTGGGGGTCCATTTAAGTGTGTACTTTATTTCTTGGTCTGTGTTAGTGCTTGGAGAAGTCCTGGACATTTGAGCCCATTCATTTATTCATTCGTCTAAGTTCCATCTCTAATGTACTTATTTAAATTTTATATTTAATTTTTTTCCCGGCCCTCAACACTGTGCCAGATATTTGATGCGGCCCTTTGGCTGAAAAGTTTAGAGACCCCCTGATCTAAGAGAAGCAACTGAAGAAATGTCAGAAACAATCTTCGTACATACATTGGTTGATATCTACAGATCCCTTAGTCAACGATGTCAGCAGCATATAGACACCAGTAAGAAACATTTTGAGCACTTGGGGTGCAATTCTATCCGATTTTCCAGCACCAGTGCAGCCATGTCAATGGGGTAAGCGCTGCATCCTGCAGTGAGAGGGCAATCATGAAGGCCTCCTCCAGGTAGGGGATTGTTCCCTATCCTCAAGCCTGCATTGCGGTTGCATCCGCACTGGAAAGGTGGATAGGACTGGGCCCTAGGTTTAATTCAGCAGTCTGAGTCAAGGACCCACCAATGGGTTGTGACCCAATTTTTTATTGGTCACAAAACGGACAGGGCAGATTATGCCATGTGCAACAAGGGATAAACAACCCTTTGGACATTGCTCCCAATCACCATTATAGCCACACCCCTTGGCATTTATAAACCAGTCTCTAGGGCAGTGATTTTCAACCTCTCTCATCTCATCCTGACAGGGCACTCCCATCAGTCTTTTGACAAATGACAAGGCACACCATGCTGCAGATAGGGGGCTCACATCTTTCAATGACTGTATTAATAAATATTTAATAAATAAATCCACTAAACTCCTGCAGACCATTCACAGCACACCAATGTAATATGCAGTACGTGTGTGAATTGTAGCATAATAAGTTTTATACTATAAAGCAGTGATTCCAAAACTGGTGGGTCATGACCCACCAGGAGAACCAGAAAAAGGCCATTTTCCCCTTACGGCAGTGGCCAAGAAATCAGCAGCATGTGATCACCCCGACTGCACTGCTGCTGGTTAGAAAGAGTTTTTCTAACTTACCTGGAGTTGCCACGGCTCTCCAAAGGACTGGGGAGTCTGCGACCCCCTCTGCAGCCTTCCTTGCGCCTCTGAAGTCCTGTAAAAAGAAAAAACCACTTCTAGTTTCACAACAAAACAGGAAATGGTTTTTTCTCTTTTTACAGAACTTCAGAGACACGAAGGTCACAGACCCTTCGCAGAGCCATAGCAACTCCCACATAAGTTAGAAAAATTCTTACCTTCCCAGCAGCAGCATGATTGTGGTGCCCCCCCTCCCGCCCACACAAAGACTTACAGGGTTCTCGGACTCCAAGTAGGACTTTGAGAACCTCTGCTATAAAGCATGTGAACTTTTTCTTGAATTGCCCTGTATTTCATATCTTTGGAAGAAGAAAGACAGTGCATATCATATTTCAATTTCTCGTCCACACACCCAATTTTCTCTTTCTAGGACTTCAAAGTTGCACATTTCTATAAATTATCCCACACCCATACAGCTGGAACTAGCAGCAGTAATGCCACTACACAAGGTTGTGTTTCAAAAATGAAATATCCACTCTCCTTTCATTTCAAGAAACTAACAAATGTTATGATGCTGCTATACCTTCAGGATAAGAACTGATCTAAAATTAGGGCAGCACTAAAGATTAAAACTAGAGTCGGCACTCAGGTCGTCAAATAAAGGGTGAAATCCTAACCAACTTTCCAGCACCAAGGTAAGGGCAATGCAGCTCCAAGGTAAGGGAACAAACATTCCCTTACCTTGACGAGGCCTTCGTGACTGCCACCCAGAATGCAGAACATGCCCCACTGGTACAGCTATGCCAGTGCTGGAAAGTTGGCTAGAACTGGACCCTTAGTCAATTGTCTGGTTAGACAATAGTTAAAACAGCACTAGCAATTTTCCAAGAAAAAAATTAGCTTTCAACATGATACACATACAGCACCCCCATATTGATCAAGCAAATGGAAAAAGGTGAAAATATACCCAGTTACCATGGGCCCACAGCATCCATGGGGGATCTATTCTCGGAACCCCCAAATTCCACAGGTAATTAAATTCAAGGGGGGCCACCCAGCAAATGGAAGTGCTTCTCTGAAGCACTCAAGAGGCTATCTGAGGCTATGAGCAACCTCCCCACACCTCAGAACACCTCCCAGTTGAAACCAGAAGGCACTTGTGGTCACATCCTGAGGTCCTCCAGATGCAGGCTCAGCACCCACACTGACTCAAATTTGTGGGTGCCAAACCTGCAGATAGAGGGCCCACTGTATTACAGCTTCATAACAGTCCACTGCAAGGGTAAGGCCAACAGGTCAGAAATGGCCCACCTCACTCTTTTCTGGCCCATGTAATAATTGGGCTCTCCCAGGACCAGACCACCATCAGCTGCTCTCAGCTACTTAGCTGCAAAGTGATGCAACAGCAGAAGCAGCACTGAAAAGGGCAGCATTATATGGGCTGCCCTTTCAGCAGCACTGTTTCTCCCATGGTGCTGGGAAGGACAGACAGGAGGCAGTCTCAGAAGGGAAGGAATGGTACAGGGGGAGGGGCAGGCCAAGAGAGGTTAGAAAGGGAGAAGGGAGGCACTGCAGAGGCACTGGGAGAGCCCAAGTAGAATGCAGGTTGCCCTTTCAACAGCACCACTTCTGCTGAGGTGTCACTTTGCAGAGCTCCTCTCAGTTGCTAAGAAGCAGAGCAACACCTTGACAGAAGCAGCATTGCTAAAACAGCAGTCCATGTGATATCTGAGCTCTCTCATAGCTTGAAAATATGATCAAGACTTTCATATTTTTTTCTTTTGCCATTTGTAGCTAATGAGTTCCTAGGTGAGAACAAAGTGCTTAATTCTAGTCATCACCTGCTTAGTGATGTCACTTCCTGCTTAATGATGGCATTCATGGCACCTGCCGAGGGCCAGAAAGTGCCATCAAGCTGCTGAATGAAAACAAGTTTTGACACTTCCGGTTTACTGAAACAAAATATGAACCTCAACTGAATCTATATGCCAAGAGTAAGCAACTGAATGTAGCTTGACAAAATCTGGCACTACGAGTGGTGTCATGCAGCCCTCTTCATTGCAAATCTCAGCAACTGATAGGACTGTCAAAGAATAGGATTTGTGACAACAGGCCATTTTGAAAGGGGGAAATGAAGTTTTGATCCTTAATTTCTCACTCCTCTATAAAGCATTTCCTACCAGCCAATCAGTACATCAAACACAAAACAAGACAGCACAGCACCATTTGCTTAGCAATATACATTAGCTAAGCAAACAAAAAAAGGTTTTTCCATATTCCGAAGTGAAAGCTGCAATTTTTGTTGAAGCTAACTCTGCGCTCTAAGCCAGGCGTGCCCAAACCCCAGCCCGGGAGCCACTTAAGGCCCTCTAGGACTCCCAATCTAGCCCACAGGGAGCCCTCAATCTCCAATGAGACTGTGGCCCTCCAGAGACTTGCTGGAGCTCGTGCTGACCCAGGGCAACTGCTCTCAGCTTGAAGGCGACTGTTGCATGAGCTGTGGGACGAGGGCTCCCTCCACTGCCTATTGTTTTATGTCTGTGATGCAGCAGCAGCAGTGAAGGAAAGGCTGGCCTTGCTTTGCGCAAGGCCTTTTATAGGTCTTGAGCTATTACAAGACCTTCATTCATTCATATAAGTTCCATCTCTAATGTATTGATTTGTGCAAATTTATGTAAATTTGACATGTGAATTAATTCTCCCCCCCCCCCAGTCCCCTGACAGTGTCAGAGAGATTATGTGGCCCTCCTGTCAAAAAGTTTGGACACCCCTGCTCTAAGCATTTGCAGACACAACAGATGCAGTTGTGTCTCGGGAAGGTAGGCTGGCTAGTCAGCCTGCAGTTCCAGCAACTGAACTTCGCTAGTATAAATGATCGCGTTCAATGCTATTTTCAGTATGAGGAAGAATGGGCAGCAAGAACCCACTTGACCCAAACAGGTGTTTTAGGAATTCATGTAGATAGCAAGGATCTAGAGATCGGTTTCTTAAAAACTGTATTTGATCAATCCAAATACAAAGCATGTAAGGCTATGTATAAATTGATTTTTCCTTTAGAAATACAAGAATTGAGTGGAAAAGGACTGAACTCCTTGAATGCGTTTTATTTTTACACACATCCTACTTTTTTAATGGAATATATAAGTACTTGAGTGCCAGCATTACCAGTGACTTCTCTGGTTTGTCAATACAATTCTGAAGACAAAAGAAGTTTCTTAGTAGTTTATACTTTACTTAGATGTAAGGTTTTTTCCCCCCAATACACTTCTAAAATTTTCATGTTCATATTTCCCATGTTTCATTTGTGAATCTGATATTTTTTGCAATCACAATTTGAATGTGCAATTCAAACTGATCAGCATCATCGTATCTCTCAACAAGACAAAATTACAACAGGAAGTGTTAATTCTTGAACTGGGATCACGTTCTTATAAACAACTAGGTTTTCATCCTGGTAAAAACATGGTATTAAAAAATACCATTCCAACCCCAGTCCCAATCTAGCTGACTCAGTTGTACCCAAGTTCCAACTAAAACTAATGGAACATGTTAGTGACATTTAAATTCCACTACTTTCAACAGTCATATAGGCAGCTGCCTTATACCAAGTCACAGCAAGGATCCATCAACTTTAGTATGGTCAACACTGACTGGAGGTGAACTTCAGACAGGATTTTTTTCCTCTGAAGATTGAACTCAGAATCTTCTGCACATCAAGGATATTCTCTGTCACTGAGCTACAGCCCCTCCCAATCCTATGCACACTTTCCTGGGAGTAAGCCCAAATGACCACAATGGGCCTTACTTCTAAATAGGCATGCATTGGATTGCACTGTAAGTTGCACTTTGAATTGTTCAGTGCCCTTGGTTAGGTATAAAATATCGAACGTACAACATATTTGAACTGCAGAACTTTTACAGAGTACCATGCCAGATCATACAGGATGCCTTCCACTGCAGAGCCAATGCAACAGCATTAGTCACAACTCCTAGACAGTTGTAATCAGTACCACTGAGGGTTATTACACTAGTTGCTTGTTTGGGTGCACATCTAAAATTGTAACGTGTAACACTACTGATGTGTTTAGAAACCTGGCTTCACAAGGACATGTGCCCATAACTCCCTAACAAGTAGGATGTGTTTGCTGACAAACCTGAGCTGGCAGCCACATACCACACAGAATGGTTTCATGACAGCTATCTCTGGATTTCCTCCTGAGATGTTCAGAGATGTCCATAGTTACCATACATGGCCAATAGAACCATGTGGTTTAACTGGAAGGAGAGCAGGCAGAATACCTTTGTGTGAGATAGACCAATTTCCCTAGGGCTGGGAAGCAAGAGGCCCATTATAATTAAATGCTCCCACAGTACAATTAAGAAGCTATGCGGCCATTTACATAAGGTTGATCTTGACTTCATGGAATGTTTGACCATGGTCAAGTGCTGGGCAATCAAATGTTTACTAGTTTATTAGCACATGCTCCAATTGTAATTAAAAAAACTAAGTGCTAAACAAAACCAAAAAGCACAGTATTCTGTGCTCTGTATTTTGGATGCATTTAGATTTCCAGGTATAGGTGGTGCCTCAGTATCCACGGGGATCCACTCCCAGGACCTCCACGGATACCGAAATCTGGAGATAACCTGCAGATCTCCCCAACTGCTGTCCTCCAAACATGAGCAGAAACGTGCTCCATTCATGTTCAGAGGCCCTTCTGAGGGCCGGGGAGGCTGTGCGTGACCGGAAGGTCTCCAGAAGGCCAAAAATTGGCACTGCCGATGTTCAACTTTCCAGAGACCTCAGAAGGCCTCCTGAGGGTCCAGGAGGTTGCATACAGCCTTCTTGGCTCTCAGAAGGGCATCCGAACACAACCAGTGCATAACTTCGATCACATTTGGAGGACAGCAGGTTTGGCGTCCGTGGTGAGGTAAAACTGTGGGTCTTGAATCTGCAGATAAAGAGGTCCCACCTGTATCTTAAAAACAAATTAACAACTTATTAGCTCACACAAATCTAGGGATCTGTGATTCCTCTCAAAAGTGGAATTATGCCACTCATATACCTTCTAACAAACCATTTGGGTTAACCAATTGTACAAACCCAAACATTTACATATTCACAAAAATGGTGGTGATCTTTGGATCATGGAACCTTTGAAAATTCCCTCCATAGACAGGGGAAAAGTCAGGTGAAAGGTACTCTGTTGGACCATGGTTTCAAGTCTGGACATTTTTAATTGGACACTGCAGTCATGAAAGCTTCAGTATGCATAACACAAAGCCTGTTGAATTTCCTGAATTTGTTGCTTCTCAGCCTTAATAAGAAAACTTTAAAGGGAGGTAGGCAAGGCCACTATCCTTATCCTTACCACTAAAACAAGCTGAAAGTTATCCCCTTTATGGTACAATACCCATTATTAAATATAACTAGCCATCACCATTTTTTTGTAAAAATCAATACTGCCATTCTTTCCATATTCCTCATCTCTGGAAATACCTATACCTCAAATACGCAGTGTGAATGGCATAATCAGGTCTGAAATACAAAGACTGTCCTTTCATTATTTGCATGGTTTTAAGAATCTGGTAAAAGTTGGAACATTTGCCAAATTCAGAATTGCAATTATAAAAGCCACCAAAGCCTTAGAAGGAAGGGGAAATTCACCCTGCAACAGGTTTTAGGCCTAGAGGCTATGCCCACCCTTGCTAATTGGGTAAGAGGCACTTTTTCAAGTGGGTGCTCCTCTTCTATTTAGCAGGGGGAAAGTAAGTGGCCCTCTTCACCCCAGCAGTGTCTTTTCTAGTGGCTGTCTGCTGGTGTTTTGCATTTTTTAGATTGTGAGCCCTTTTGGGACAGGGAGCCATTAGTTACTCAATTTTTCTCTGTAAACTGCTTTGTGAACTTTTGCAGAAAAGTGGTATATAAATACTGTTAATAATGCAGGCCTACAAAACTGAGGGTCAGAAAAGTTTTTCCCAAACTTTATGGTGGTTTGATATGAATTTGGGGTGCCAATTCCAAAAATGGCATCCACTTTGACCTACCGCGTCTAGTTTTGGAGACACGGCGTAGCCTCTTTAGTGATCAGTTCGAGTAGCTTCCTCATGAGGAAGCTGCTTGAACCGTTCACTAAAGAGGCTACGCCGTGTCTCCAAAACTAGAAGTGACATGGCAAAACGGATGCCACTTTTGGAATCAGCACCTCAAATATACCCAGGAATTGGCGTAATGTTTAAGGAAGCAAAATGTGTGTTGCCCTGTGTAAGTTATGTGCTCTAATGTGTAACTCAAGTGGCTGATTTTGTACTAACTTCCACATGCAGCCTTTCAACACATTTTGCCAGCTGCCCTGACAATGATTATACTGACCAATATTATCCAATTCAAGACAGGCAGGTAATGAGAAATCTAACTCCCACTCATGTTTACTTGGGAGTAAGTCCCAATGAGTTGAATGAGACTCCCTTGGGAGTACAGGACTGCAGCCTCACGTCACCTCGAGGAAGGAAAAGACTGTTGAGACAGATTGTTTAGAGGACATTTTTGCAGGTGAAGTGGAAGAATCTCAACCTGCGAGAGGCACAGAGGCAGAGGTGGAGTCCAAGAGATCAGAAGTGAGCGAGGGCAGCTGGAACAGAAGCGAAAAACAGGAGGACTACTGACGGGGGCACACTATGGGGTGGGGGTACAGGAGGCCGAGGCTGAGGCAAGTGTGACCCTCGTCTCTGGTGGCTGCAGACGTTTTTCCTTTGTGCCAGCAAAGCAGAGGAGAAGGTTCACTCCTTGCCTTGCAGGGGAAAGAGGAAGGCTGTGCAGTGCTGAATGGGGAAGGGAGGCCACAGCCCTGCGCAGTCCCAGGTAAGGAGGCCCCTGGGACACGGCTGGCCTCAGCGGATCTGGCTGCGGACCCCCCAGGCAGCACCCAGATTCCGTGCTGAAGGGAGGGCGGCCTGCCTTTCCGAGAGGGGGGCCACACCTGACTGCTGGGGAGGGGGAAGAGGCCACTGCGCGGCCTCCTGGAGGAAGAGCCGCCCTCCAAGCAAACAAAAGACCCCCCTGGAGCACCGTGGGGGGCCCCGATCCAGGGAGTGCGGGGGGAGCGTGGGCCCTTCCAGAGCCCCCCGAGGAACGCCCGCGGGCCTAAGCGGCTGCGCGGTGCCGGCGCCGGCGCCAGCGAGGGAGGGAGGGGACTTCGACGGGCCCAGCGCAGGAGAGCCACTCCGGCGGCGGCCCGGCTTACATAAGGCGCCGCGGAGGCAGGCCTCCGCTGCCGCGCTCCCGGCGGGGGGCCTGCGAGCCGCGCTCCCGGCGAAGGCTTCGCCCTACCTTGTGGATTCTCTTCAGCGCCATCGCGGCGGCGGAGCCTGTGGAGGGCGGCGCGCGGGGAGGCAGCAGGCAGGAAGGAGGAAAGGAAGGAGGGGGACTCTTTTCCGGCTGCGGAGGGAGCAGGCGGCAGTTCGGCGGAAGCGGGAGCGTGACCGTGACGACGGGAGCCGGCCTGGCGGGCGGGCGGGCGGGCGGACGGACGCTTCTCCTTCTCTCCCCACCGGCGCTGTTTCCCTCCTCCTGCCCTCCCTGGCGGCGCAGGCGAGGCCCCCGCGCTCTCCGCTTATTGACGCCGCTCAGCCCTGCAGCTGCGCCGGCCGCATCACCCCGCGCGGAGTTCTTTATGACGCTACAGCATCCCGAGCCGGAGGGATTCCTCCGCCGAGTCGAGCGGCCAGCGCCACGCATGCGCTCTCCTGCGACGGCTCGCTGGGGCGCTGCGAGATGGCGTGGCGGTTACAAGAACGGTCGGCGGCAGGGGGAGGCGGGTGACGGTTGGCAGGAAGCAGCTGCCCGCACTCAAGCGGGCGGGCTCGCCTCCCCCGGGCGCGTCCTGAGAGACGGCCGGCGGAAGGATATGCTATCCTATGAATCCTTCGCACAGCGGAGATTGCGGCTATTCTCGCGAGAAGAGGAGCTGGTCTCGCGAGAAGAGGGCGCAAAAGGTTCCGGGAGCTGGGTAACGCGGGGGGGGGGGTTTCGTTAGTCGGCTCGGAACCTGCAGCTGGCTCCGCCCTCTGCTTGATTGACAGGGAAGCCTGGACAGAAGGAAACCAGTGGTCGCCCAGCAAAGGCTACAGTCCTAGCCACACTTTCCTGGGAGTAAGCCCCATTGGCTAGAATGGGGCTTACTTCTGAGTCGACATGCACAGGATCGGGTCCTCAGAGCTCTGTGCGTCTTTCCCCACCTCCTGGAAAACGGAAGGGGGAGAACTCAAGCTGGAATTCTATCCACACTTACCTCAGAGTAAGCCCCATTGACTACAAAGGGGTTTACTTCTGAGTAGACATGCATAGGCTTGGGCTCTCCAAAGGGGCTTTGAAATTGGTGTATTTAATTAGGCTCTGAAGGCCACGTTTCATTCCAGGGTTCAAACTAGTATCTGTTCAAATGACAAACGGACTGACAACCTGGGGGGACAAGGGGGCAAAAGGCACCAGGCTTGGGGGCAACGCCGTGTCACCATCCACTACTCCCTGCAACACCCCCTGCGACACTTAGGGCACAATCCTAACCCCTTATGTCCGTGCTTCCCAGGGAAGGGAACAAACATTCCCTTACTTTGAGGAGAACTCCGTGAGTGACACCCAACTGCAGGATGCAGCACACGTCCCATTGGCACCACTATGCCACTGCTGGAAAGCACTGACAGAAAGGGTTGGGATTGTGCCCTTAGTTGGCCGGCATGCCTATCTGAGAACCTTCCCCCAGAGGCGTGACATCTCTGACCCTCTAAAGGCTTTGTCAAGCTCTCAGAGAGCTGAAAAAGATCACTTCCGGTTTCACAGAGGAAACCGGAAGTGGCATTTTTTTGCCCTTAGAAGGCAGTTTGCACAGGCTCATGTTTTGTTGCAATAGCTCGATGTTCAAGACAGACACTTCAGTACAGAGTGCTTTATGTCTTCACCATCTCCTTTAGAAACCAGCAGGGGGTCAAGCTGTTATTGACCTTTATGTGTAGGGTTGTGTCCTGATTGCACATACCATCTTTATTTCCTTCCAGTATCTCCATCTTCAAGAGAGATACTTTGTATTCTCTCCCCAGCCAACCACCCAGGCAGATGCCCCAGCAGTTGAACTGGACGGTTGCTGAAAGGTGGAACTGTGTTTCTAGTATATCAAATTCAGGTGCAGCACAGCCCAATCCTATGCATGCCTACTTAAAAGTAAGTCCCATTACAGTCAATGGGGCTTACTCCCAGGAAAGTGTGCATAGGATTGGGCTGATAGGCTACAATCCTATGCACACTTTCCTGGGAGTAAGCCCCATTGACTATAATGAGACTTACTTCTGAGTAGACATGCATAGGATTGGGTTCTCAATCTTTAGGGGAGATACTGTGTTGCAAGCACATATAGATGGAATACTAAGGAATAATAAATCTACTTTTTAATTTTTTTTATTTTAAAAATTTATATCCCATGTTTTCCCTTTCTGTTAGGGAGGCACTCAAGGCAGCTAACAGCACAAAGTTTAAAAACAATAAAATCACAAACTCTAAAAAAATGTAATCAAAATGTATAAATAACAAATACCAACAGCAGATCAAGAAGAAACAGATATAACCACCAAACCAGCACCACAATCAAGAAAGGCAGGCCAACTGAAAAAAAGATTTTCAGCTCATGTCAAAACTAAATTATGTTCTTTGAGAATGTGAAATGTTGAAAGTTATTAGGATTATGATATCTGAAATAGAAGAAAACAAAGCTTGAAAATCTGGGGTGCAAAGTAAAGCAAAAATTCTGACATCCCAATCACAGGTAAATCAAATCCTTATGCTGATGGAAAACAATATAGGCCCCATAAAAGCAAAACTAGAGGCAGATTTTTCAAAGGGGCCAGGATATGAGATATGGTTGGGCAGAATCTTGAGATATGATTGGGTAGTAATCTAAGATGATTACTGGGCTGGGGCACCTTCCTTATGAGGAAAGGCTAGGGCATTTGGGCCTTGTCAGCCTAGAAAAGAGGTGCCTGAGGGGGGACATGATTGAGATACACAAAATTATGCACGGGAAGGGTAAAGTGGATAGAGATGCTCTTTACACTCTCACATAACACCAGAACCAGGGGACATCCACTCAAATTGAGTGTTGGGAGAGTTAGGACAGACAAAAGAAAATATTTCTTTACTCAGTGTGTGGTTGGTCTGTGGAACTCCCTGCCACAGGATATGGTGATGGCATCTGGCCTGGATGCCTTTAAAAGGGGATTGGACAAGTTTTTTGGAGGAAAAATCCATTACGGGTTACAAGCCATGATGTTTATGTACAACCTCCTGATTTTAGAAATGGGCTATGTCAGAATTCCAGATGCAAGGGAGGGCACCAGGATGTAGGTCTGTTGTTATCTGGTGTGCTCCCTGGGGTATTTGGTGGGCCACTGTGAGATACAGGAAGCTGGACTAGATGGGCCTATGGCCTGATCCAGTGGGGCTGTTCTTATGTTCTTAGAATAATCTAAATAAAATTTTTACCAACTTTTCTTTTGTTTTTCTGATGAGTGCCATTTATGTGCCCAGTGTGCCCAGAGTAGCATTAGGACTGGAGACAGCTGGGAGACTGAGGGCCGAATCCTAACCAACTTTCCAACAGGGGTGCAACTACAATGCAGCCCCAAGGTAAGGGACCAAATGTTCCCATACCTTGAGGAGGCCTCTGTGAATGCCTCCCCAACACAGGATGCAGTGTATAACACATTGGTACATCAGCATCAGCACTGGAAAATTGGATAGGATTGGGCCCTTTATACGGACACAATAAGACATAGTTTTTGTAGCAGAATCAATTTAGTTTCATGATCTTGTTATTACATCCTAAAGGGAAGGAGAATATAGAAATAGGGGGAGATAATTGGGGGCACACAGCTGAGAATGGGGTACAGCAGTAGCAATATAGTCATTCCTGTAGATCAGGGGTGCCCAAACCCTTGAGGCCTCTCAGTGCGGCCCTCAGGGAGCCCCCAGTCTCCAATGAGCCTCTGGCCCTCCTGAGATTTGCTGCAGCCCACTCTAGCCTGACGCAACTGATCTCAGCGTGTAGACGACTGACCTCTCATGTGAACTATGGGATGAGGGCTACCTCCACTGCTTGCTGTTCCATGTCTGTGATGCAGCAGCGGCAGCAAAGGAAAGGCCAGCCTTGCTTTGTGCAAGGCCTTTTATAGGCCTTGAGCTATCACAAGACCTTCATTCATTCCTATAAGTTCATCTTTAATATATTCATTTATGTAAACTTATGTAAATTTATTCAAATTTTAAATGTAAATTCTTTTTTTCCCTGGCACCCGACACAGTGTCAGAGAGCTAATGTGGCCCTCCTGCCAAAAACTTTGGACACCCCTGCTGTAGATGATCACTGCTTCTCTTTTCTTTTTCCTGTTGATAGTTTTTTGTTTTGTTTTAAAATCTTGGTATAGATTTCTATCTGAGGCTTTTTCAGGTTCTTGGTTAGATGAAAGTGTACATGTTCTTACATGTGGCCATGACCGTCATGGCGGTCAGAAACTATTGAAGCTGCAATCATACACATTCTTACCTGGGAGTAAAATTCATTGACATCAGTGAGACTTTCAGTAGACTTGCCTACTCTGGCAAGCAGGCAAGTTTGAGTAGACTTGCCTAGGATCATGCTGTGAGACCATTAGGACTTGGAGGGTATAATACAGAGGATGTTCCACCTCCATACCAAAGCAAGGATGATAGGGCAGCATATGACTCCAGAGGCACCCACATCTGCAAATATCTCATGAGGTCCAACTTTAGTGATTGAGGATGAATATCATTTGTATGCCAGTGCACTCAGACACCTGGAGTGGCAGTACAGCTCAAGGCAGTTAGGAGATGGATGTGGGATACCCCTATGAACCTACAGAGCTTCCATTAACATTATACAGTCATCTTGCATAGGGAACACGGCACTGCCATACCAGGTATGCATAGCCAATTCCCAGGATATAGAACAAGGAGTAAGGCTAGATGTGTACTAGCTGAAATGGTTCCAGCCCTGGAATCCCAATTTCCTGATGTGTGCCCGTCCTTTCATGCTTCCTGCCACACCTGATGTAGGAGGTGATAAGTAGGGTATAGTAGGTCATGCCGAGTGGGGGAGCAGGAGGCGGGGTGTGGAATCTTAAGAACATAAGAACAGCCCCACTGGATCAGGCCATAGGCCCATCTAGTCCAGCTTCCTGTATCTCATAAACGGCACTTATGCTGAATCCCAACCCTCATTCCTGGGGAGTTTGGAGTGGTGTGAAGCCACTCCACTCTCCTCGGACCTCAGGTTCACCTCAGTGGTTCACCTCAGGAGCTGGCACAAGTCTGAGGAGACCCATTGGGGCCAAGGCGCCTTACCTGGAGGTAAGGGGGAAAGTTTTCCCTTTCCACTGGCTGAGCCGCCTTGGGCCCCTATACTGCACTGGATACAGCACAAGCCTCTTGGCTTGCCTGTTCCAGCACAGGGTAGGATTACACAGTTTGTGCATTTCTGCCAACAAAGAAGTGTGATTATGCGCAGATCACCTGGTTTAAATTTAAAAATACCTGTAAAGCTAAGGAGACTTTTCTCCTGCAGTAAGTTAGTTTCCTTCTGTGCTGAGGCTCCTGTCCTTGTCACCAGTCAACGTTGACAATCTTTTGGTTGCCACTGTAAAACTGAGGAACAGGATGAGGAATTGAGCACTGGGAACCATTAGTGGCAGATGCTTGAGTCAGGCCACTGGTTGGTGTTCTCAACACTGACTGGCAGTGGTTCTCTCAGACATTCAGACAGGGCTTTTTCTCTGATCTATCTGGAGATGTTGGGGATTGAACACTGGACCATCTGCATGCAAAGCATGTGCTGCTCTTCAGTTATACCATCTGTGTACAGCAGAAGTTTCAGGGGAAGCATGAAAGCATTTGGACCCTTTTTCTAAAAGTAACATGACAGGGCTGGAATGAGATTTCCAGGTCTTTCACTGTGCAAGCCCCTTGTGCTGTCCCATGGGCCTTTTGCTCCTCTTGCCTGGTTTTCTGCCAACAAATTTCTGGAAACAAATTTCTGGTTTGTTTCATAGCATCTTTCTGCCTGTCCTGGTTGGAGCAGGGGCAACCTGATAAAAATACTTTTTTTACCCAGAAATGCTATATTCAAATTACATTGATTGATAATTCCGTACATTATACATTAGGCACTATTGTTTGAGGGACAAGGCTTAAGTTCATGTGTGTGTGTGTGTGTGTGTGAGAGAGAGAGAGAGAGAGAGAGAGCCAGCAGCAGCTAGCAGACCAGTGCTGATTCTGTGCGGTTTCTGAGTGTGTTCTATGCTCACATCCCCCTTCCCTGAGTGGTAAGAAATTACAGGGATTCAGTGTTACCCAGGTTCAGGCTTTCTCTGGATTAGGGATTGTTACCAGGGAAGATTACATGGGGAATTATTAATAAATGGTTCCCTCAAGAAGGACACCTCCACCTAGAAGATAAAGCAGCTAAGGTAAGACAAACAGCTCCTTTGATAAGGGATCAGACGTGGTAGGAACAATCGCTCCCTCGCTAGAAGAGACCGAGAGAGAACTTTCTCCGAAAGAATGCAGTTTTATTCCAAGACAAGGTGTAGAAAAATACCCTTTCACCTACTTTAACATGAAAATATGATAAGTTCTTGACATGTGTTGGTGTCCCATGGTGGTGGCTGCGGGTACAATGTGTTCAATGCACAAAGGGGAGATAAGGAAAGGTGAGCACACGTGTTTCATGGAGAAAAATTATAGCCTTTTTACTCTGTTCCCAAAATGAAGAAGGGGAAGACGGAAGGGCCTAGCAGTAGCTTAGCTGAGGGGGTTCACAGGACCCCTCAGGAGGCCCTGTGCTCCCCCCGTGCCCCCTGTGAACTAAACCAGAGCACTGCTCCAAGGTCCAGGGAGGCTGCGCACAGAAGGCCTCCAGAAGGCCTTCTAAGGCCTTAAAACAGGGGTCTCCAAACCCTGGCCCCAGGGGCCAGATGTGACCCATGGTGAGCCTCTATCCAGCCTGCAGCCAGCCTCTTGTCCCCTGAAAGCCCCTGGCCCACTTTGCCAAACATGACTGGAACTATGCTCTGGTTGCATCTGGAGGGTGTAAGGGCCAGAGAGGTAAGTACTATCTCTAATTTATTTATATAAATTTTATATTTAAATTTTTTTTTCCGGCCCTCAAAACTGTGCCAGACATTTGATGTGGCCCTCTGGCCAAAACGTTTGAAGACCCCTGCATTAAAACATCACTTCTGGGTTTGCAAAAAACAACAACAAAAACGGAAATGACAGTCTAAGGACTTTTGGAGGCCTCAGAACACCCTCTGGATGCAACATTCAGAGGGTATGTGGGGGCAGCCCAGGTCAGGGGGCAGCCGTGGGGGTGGCCATACCTTCCAGTTATGCCCCTGGGGCTTAGAGAGGGATTTAGAGAGAAAACTCAGCAAGAAAGTAAAGCAGTAATAATTACTACTGTTCTAGATGGCAGCTTCAATCTTATGCACACTTTCCTGTGCATAAGCCCCATTGAACCCAATCAGACTTCTGGTAGACATGCATAGGCTTGCACTGAGAGCCATTTATTTATTTCAAAGATTTATTGCTGCTTCTTCCAGAGCTCAAAGCAGTGTACAATATAACAAGAAAATAATTAAAATACCACAAAATAAGAAAAATACAGGAGCGGGTTATAAAAATAGCAGTAAAAAAAACAGCACAGCATTAGGTTCGATGCAGCATTTGGAGACTCAAAATGATGCAAGGACGCAGAGGACTTTGCACCACAAAGGAGTTTGAATCACAAAATTTACTCTGGTAGCACCACTATTTATGAGGGTTTGGGGAAGATGTTTATATGCTGGCATCAGGTTACCTATTGTCTTCTTAGAGTCTTGATTGCTTCTGATAGCGCTTGAGAATGTGTTACATTTGCCCACCTATACTACCCTTTCGGACAGGTAATCTGGTTAATGTGTGTGCTGTTTGCACATGGATAAACTTGAGCCAGCAAGCAAGATGGAATTCCAACGCATATACCCAACCAAATAATCACACCACTTATTTACAATGACATCATGTTGTAGATAAAGGTGGTTCTTCTGCAATCTCATTCCCTCTTCCCAAAGTATGTGACATGCATTAAATGGCTTTTAGGTTGTAAGCAGAGTTCACAATGGTGTCCTTACCTCAGCTTGGGAAAATCATTGTGCCAAGTTCAGACTTTAGTCCAGAGGTCTCTAAACGTTTTGGCGGAAGGGCTGCATCAGATATCTGGCACAGAGTCGAGGGCCAGAAAAAAAAAATTTAAATAAGTACATTAGAGATGGCACTTGAATGAATGGGCTCAAATGTCCAGGATTTCTCCAAGCACCAACACAGCCCAAGAAATAAACCACACTCTTAAATGGACCCCCATTCCCCCATCCCATAAGCAGAGCCCTGGTTGTGTTTGGTCTACTGGCCCAGAGGCTCTCAGGGGATCAGAGGCTGGCCACGGGCCTGATAGAAGCTCTCCGCGGGCCATATCTGGCCCCCGGGCCAGGGTTTGGAGACCCCTGCTTTAGTCCAATGACATGTATTACATCAAAAATTCTGTTGCTGGTAACAACTGGAGGCTTCCCCTTTCTAGTCTGCTTTGCCAGGCATACAGTTCAAAGATAAATCATTGCCTTACTCAAAATACACATAGTCCTCAGAAAACTGCAAGCTGCAGTTTCAGTCATTCTCAACTCCCCACTGTCTGTCTTGGCTCTTCCCTTCACCCGCTGTTTCTGTTCACCTCTCTCTGCCCTCTGTCTCAGATAGCTCCCCTATCCTCTTTTCCCTTTAAATCAGAGGTTCCCAAACTGGGGCGTCATGATACCCAGCCTGAGGACCTCTGCCTTTGCCCCTTTAAGGGGCAGGGAAGGAGGAATGCAGCAACACAATCCCCAGGATCATGCTGCCACCAGAGACGCAAGGAGTTTTCTTTTGCTTACCAGAAGGAGCAGCAGCTTCCCAAGCTGCAGTGAATCTAAACATAATGATCGTGACCCATTTCTGGTTTCGTAATCGCAAATTGGAAGTGAGTCGTGATAGTTATTTTTAGATTCTCTGCTGCTTGGGGATCCCTGTGGAAGCTTGCTTGGGGCTCCCTCCCCCCCCCCCAGGCTGCTGTTCCCTCCAATATGTAAAAGAAAGCCCCTTGCGCCACTGGCAGCGGCGTGGTCCTGGGGATCATGTCGCTGCATTCCCCCTCCCCCGCAACAACTTATTGTGGTTCTCAAATTCTGGGACAGTTTGGGAACTGCAGCTTTAAACCTTCACCAGCCTATCCCAGGCCCTCCCTCAATTGCCACTGACTGTGCCATTGTTCACCCATGTGCCCATGCATCTTTGCTGCTGCTTTACTGGGAGCTCAGTAGTGAGCCGTCTCGCCTCTTTCCAGGACATTCAGGCCACCGGTGCGGCTGTCACAAGGCTGATAACACAGTAGACCTGTCAGTCTTTAAGGCACCACAACACTCTTTTGTTGCGTTCCGACAGAAGGGCCTTTTTCTGCTGATGTAGCAAGTGTTTTCAAACAGCTTTTAGTGACATTACATGAATGATTCATTTATATTGCTGTTTATTTTGCAGAGTCCATATGCATAAATTAAAATATTTACATTCTTAAAATATTTTCGAAACATGACTGATCAGTTATTTCATCAGTTTTAGTTGCAGATTGTACCAGTCACTTAAAATATACACACTTTTTTTTCTGAAATCCACAAGATGGCAGTGTAAAGTAAGAAAAACTGGGTTGCGCTTCAGTGACAATCTTTTCCCCACTTGTTTTTCCAGTGCTATGTATATGACATATAATATATGCTGTCACAATATAAGGCAAGGTGTGGCTAGAAGGCTATGTGTTCTTCTTTGCTATCTTTAAAAATATGACCACAGGATGACAGCGCACAAGAAAACTAAGCAGTTACAAAATGAAGGAAGGAGAACCAAGATCCTTGTAATAGCAGGGACCTGCTGTGGGGTGAGCCAATAACCATGTAGGTTATTGCCCTCTTTGTTTATTATTTTAAGGCCTCAGTGAGCATCTCCTGCTATGTTATGTACTTAAGTACACATTCTTGATCACAAGATATGGGAATACTCTGCACATTCATTATGGTACTATAGGAAAGGAAACTCCAGCAGGTCCCAGGCACCTCGCTCTGTGCTATCATGGAATTTTGCCAGAGGACACAACATACCCGGTTCTCTTCTGAGCTTCAGCAGCACGTTAAAGAGGGCAGAGGCTGGTACTGTAGCTCTCAACTTAGCAGGGCTGAGGTGACACATGGGGTCAGCTGAGGTCCTCCTAGGCCTATTAAGCTACTGACTTGGCCTGGCTCCTTAGGCTAAATGACTCATTGCTCAGGCACTGATTGACTCAGGCTGCAATCCTAACCACACTTTCCTGAGAGTAAGCCCCACTGAACAAAATAGGACTTATTTCTGAGTAGACCTGGTTAGGATTGTGCGCTCACCCTCTGCCTGCTCTCTTGCAACCCACTTACCATCAGATCACCAACCCTGATTGTCCAACCAGTTGTCCAACCAACCAGGTGTCCTCTTTTTTTATCCTTTTATCTTTTTATCCTCCTTATTCTTTTATCCTGGAAAAGAATTTAAATGTCCTCCCTGTGAGCAGGCCCCAACAGGCAGCGCGTAGGCTTCTTATAATTATTAAATTATATTAATATAATTTTAAATTTAATAATAAACATTCTAGTGTTTAAATTAACCACATGAAATCCATATGTGAGTGTTTTTAGTTTTTATTTTGCTGTGTCCTACATTTTTCTTGGATGTCCTACATTTTGGGGTGCCTTGTCCTCTTTTATGGTTATGACATCTAGTCATTCTGTGAGTGCACACATGTAAAAACGGCAGTATTTTCCTTGGAATACATTGAAATAGTGGCTGGTAAAGGGAAAGGGGTTCCTATCAAGGAATGTGGCTTTTTGCACATGACCATTTTTAACTAAGTCACAGTGGTTGGTTCACAAGCCTTGGGCTCATGAACTCCCAACCACCCACCCATGCTCCAATTCATTTGTGCACTTCCCTGGTTTGCCATTACATCCAAATCCGCAAACTAGGGTTTGTGCTTGCCCTCTGGACCAGAACTGGAAACCACAATTTGGTATTGTTGAAAGAGCAACAGCATGTGAGCTAGTTCCCTACAACAGCAGTGGATGTGGGTACAGTTATCCCTCATTACATGAGCAATCGCTTTATGAGATTTCACTATAATAAGGTGCACACATTCACACCTTTGTATTCAGTATATGAGCACACTGGTTGCTTGGACAAGATTTCGGCTTGAATGGTACTGCCAGAACTCATGCTGGAGAATATACAAGAGGTGAAGGAGTGTTTGTTGACCTGAGGGGCAGGCAAGTTGCCCAGTTCTAATGCCTTGCCTGAGTTACTGCAATCTCATGAGGCATACACCCGCACTCCTTGTTCGTGCAGCCCGGACCTTTTTTTCCTACCTACCCCCCCCTTTGGACTGCTCCCCCTGCCTGGCTGTTCTCCATGCATACAGATGGAGCATGCAACAGGGGGTGAGGAAAGAGGGCAGCAGCATCAGAAGGAGGCTGAAGGAGGGAAGCCCCAGCCTCAGGGAACACCCAGTGTTCACCCTCAGCAGCACCTGCACCTCACAGCTGTGAACCGGAATGCCCTGATGACTCAAATAGGGCATTTGTTCTGTTATTAGTCACAGATAACCTGGTGCTGCTGTAGGAATCTGATCTTATTTTGAATTTCAGATATTTTCATCCTGTCTTTCACATGAAACAAGATGCAGCAACATACAACACAGCATTTCTGGTTTGAGTATTTATAAATCAGAATGCTTTTCCTCAAAAAAGAACATATGCTGACAGCCCAATCCTATCCTTCCGCCCCACCCCCACCCCTCCACTGATGCAGCTCTGCCTAAAAAGGTTTGTGCTGCATCGGGGGGGGGGGGGTCCTAGACTTCTCCTCTGAGAGTCAAAAGGGAATGTTTGTTCTCTTACCCAGGGGTAAACCTCTGAGGTCTGGACAGGTCTTGGATGTGCACCAGCAAAATTGGTGGTGCAAGTTTGTGTGGACCTGGGTCAGGAGATCAGGTCCAAGAAGAGGGTTTAGAACCCACCCCATTCTCGGACCCTATTTGCCCTCCTCCCTGTTTTCAGCATTGCCCTGCTCTGCCCTCCCGCTGCCCCATTCTACCTCTTCTGACAGCTTATTTGGATCTGCGGGTCTTTGGTGAGCCACTGCTGTGTGCAGGGCCACTCTGCGCAAGGCCAGACGTGGATTTTCCCCAATAGAATTGGGTTGTGAACCATATTGGGAATAATAAAGAACAATCCTTACATTTTTGTCTTTCTGCAATGGACTGCATCCAGTCTCCTCCACCTCTCCTGAACAGCTGATTGGCAGAATTTGAAACTTCTGTGACTTCCTCTACCTAGACCCATTTCCTGGATTGCAGAGGCCAACCATGCGCAATGGACCCAATTGCGCACATGGTTCCTCCTGCAGCTGGAGCAACCCAGTATGCAGAAAACATCTCGGTCTCACTGCAAGACACAATACTTCTCAGGAATGAAATATAATATGCAAGCATCGAGGATTCTGGGTTACTAATGTGATAAATACAAACTGAAAGTCCTGGTTCTGGAACTGGGCAAATAGGATTCCAAACCAATTATACAAGAACAAGGTTAACAGCAGCTTTACTCAGATTTTTTAAAGAATAACTCTGAATCATTGCTTAAGCAGATGTAATTAAACATGACCTAAATAAATTGAAGGAACTGAATCTTTCCTCATCAGCATATGTTTCAAGGAAAAAGCAACAGTACGTGCTTCCTAAAAGTCTGTCTTGTTCCTCTCTATTTTGTTAATTCCATTTAAGATGATGCCACTTTTTCTTACAGAAATCAATGATGGTGGGTTTTATCTGGGTAGGAAGTAGAAGAGAAAACAACCAAACTGTGCGGATGAGGAGATAATAACTCAACAATGGCCTGCTCCAGAAGTGTCTTCTACTAGTGGAAATGTTCTTTCATGAGCAGATGGACATTGCACAAGATCATTATGTAGAGAAAGTTCTGTCTCAGGGGTGAAGGGTTTGCCAGGTTGCATGCTGGTCAAGCGCCAGCCTCTGAAGCCCTGCCCCCAATATGGCAGCAGCAGTGTGACAGTGTAGTACCTCTTGCACCTGCTGATTTCACCACTTCCTGCACAAGCATTTCTTGTGAAACAAGAAACATTTCTCTTCCGCTCGCAGCTGCGCAACAGGTGAGCACTGTTGCTGGTAAAACCACAGCACGGATCACATTCTGGCTTACTTTGGAAAGAGATCAGCAGAGGTTTGTGGTGTCTCTTCCTTCTTTTATTCGGGGGGACAAATATTCAGATGGGACCTCAGAATCCGCAGGGTTCTGTTCCCAGGTCCTCTGCGGATACCAAACCTGCAGATAATGAGATTTGCAGGGGGTCCCTTAGAAGACATTCAGACACAACCAGAAGTGCCTTCCATTCACGTCTGGAGGTTTTCTGAGTGCTGGGAAGCCATGTGTGGCCTCTGTACGCCTCAGGATCTGTCCCAGAGGCTTCTGAGATGCACTTCCAGTTTTTAACCTTCTGGGAGGTTTGTGAGGCCCTCCAGCCTCGGACTTCAGTACTGGCAGTAAGTCAGATTCACGGGTCCTGAACCTGCAGATGAAGAGGTGTAGCAGCTGGTCCCTGTTCCGGGCGCCAGATGTAGCAGCGCAAGTTGCTGCTCTGGGGAGCACCCAAGGCTTTTGAGGGCCTTGATGCTTGGTGGGAGACACACAAGACTATATCTTGTGGCCTGATGGAAAGTTTGCTAAAGCAGAAGCACTCTGAGGGTTTGAAAGTTAGATCTCAAGGCAACAAAGCGTTAGAGCAATAAATACAACAGACAAGTATAGTAGCTAGATGCAGAAGGAAGGCTTGATGCAGAAGAAGAAGTAGTAGTAGTAGTAGTAGTAGGATCCAGCCTTCTCTGCCTTTTATTGCTTCTCCAAACCTTACACAACAGGCTGGGGTTTTCCATTCTCTCATCTTGTTTACAATACTAAGCCATGAGTCCATAGTCTGTGTAATAGGGACTTTTCCAAGAGGATGATGAGACTCACCACAATCACATTCCTATAACATCTTCAAGGCTAGCTACAGAGCTTCAGACCTAGCATGTCACTAAGGCCGTGCCGAGTTTGCTCTGCGCATGTGCAAAGTGTGCTTTGCTTCATTGTCACATACTAAGGCTAAGGCTAGCACTTCTGTAGATAACCACTACAAAGAGGACCCACTGTACAGGTCGAGTATTGTATGGATACAGAGGAAGCAACAGTACAAGCAACAACAGATTACATCACATTTCCAGAATGTCATTGCTGTCCTCTTCTCTGCTTACCTCCGGCTGTTGTTCTATTCCATCCTGTCTGCCTTTGGCTCAGCTCAACTCTGTGGCCTGTTTCAACCAGAAGCCACTAAATCCTGCTCATTTCTCCATTTCTGATGCCCCCTTCGTAATGGACACTTCAGAATAAGTAGTTTACTGCGTTAGGCACTATCCTATGCATATCTTCTCAGAAGTAAGTCCTATTGTGTTCAATGGGGCTTACTCCCAGGAAAGTGTGTATAGGATTGCAGCCTCATTCGGGAACATCTGTGGGGCCAAATGTTTGGCAACCTTCAGTCTCAAGAGACTATGGTATAAGCCTACAGCACCCAGCATTCCCAGGCGGTCTCCCATCCAAGAACTAACCAGGCCTGACCCTGCTTAGCTTCCAAGATCAGACGACATTGGGCATGTGCAGGGTATCATTGTTATTACCCAAACGGACAAAAAGGTAGGCCACTGGGAGCTATTACCTCCTCCTAAAGCAATATGTTCCAGACTGACTTAAAACAATATGATAATGTTAAACTGCAGGTGTTGGTACATCCCCAGGTTCAATTTATATTTTCTTCCTTCTTTTTGTGGTGCATCTATTCCAGTAAATAGTAATTAAGGCCTTTGTAGGAACAGCAGGAAATGAAACTGAATTCTTCAGCTGCATACATATATGAAATGCTGAATTGCATTGCTGTATTATGTGGGCGTGATATAATAATGGAAGCTTGTGTAAGGAGGAAGAAGACGGTTGTGGGCGTGGGAATTATGAGAGAACTCTACAGCATTGTGGCTGCAATCCTGCTTTCCTGGTGCAAGCTGCACTGAATACAATAGGAAGTGCTTCTTAGTAGATACACATAGGATTGTGCTGTGTAAACCCTGTGGAGGGAGAGAAATGTTTCTCCTCACGACTAGAATTCAGAACAACTTAATTCAATTAATTAGCATTAGATTCGTGATAGATGAGCAAAAAGTACTTCTTCACACAAGGCACAATTAAGACACGGACTTTATTGCCATGGGAGGTGTTGCTGGCCACTGGCGTTGATGGTGCAGTTCTAAAAGTGAGTTAGGCAAATTCACAGAGGAGAGGAGATGTTTCAGCACTTATTAAGTATGATGACTCAGTGGAATCTCCAAACCATATGGAAGGGTCTGATTTGCTTGTCTGTAAACCTCCCATCTGACAAGGAAACAAGCTGCTAGTCTGATCCGGCAGAGCAATACTGTACTGATGTTCTTTAAAATGCTGAGGGAATCATGGAAACTGCTAGTTTTACTTTCACTATTGTTGCCACCAGTCTTATACTGAAGGACCTCACCCTTCCTCATTTTTTTTCTTCCGAATCTTACATTTCTCAGCCAGCAAATCAGAATCCTTTTTCCAACACAATAGGATTCACTGCAGTTTTGTCAAGCGGTGTGTGGCCAGCCCAGAAAACGCACCGTCAGACAATAAAAGCCGATCAAGAAATCAAGAGCTCTGTAATAGCAACTAGTCTGCTTTCTACAAACCCAGGTCAGTGCTGAACAGGCTTGTCACATTCTTTTCTGCTGAGTGGTTGGGTAAGGGGGATAGAATAGCCCTTGATGTTTCTGTATTTAATGATTTAAGGACTGGAAAATGAAGCAAACATTTTCTTTGGAACTGACTAGACTAGAAGCTGTTTTTCAAAGATCTGCTTGTGAGGTTTGATGGCCAGATCAAGAGAAGATGAGTCGATAATAGAATCATAGGTTAGAGCTGGACGGGACCTTGGGGATCATGCAGTCCAACCTCAGTGCCGGTAACTGCACTGACAGACACCATCCAGCCTCTGCTTGGAAACCTCCAATAAGGGATACTTCACAACTATGAGGCAGACTGTTCCAGTGCTGTTCCAAAAAAGCCTTCCTCATGTAGCTGAAAATTCATGCAGGAAATTCATGCAGTTAAGGAATTCTTCTTCATGTTTAGGCTAAATTAACCTCCTGTAGTTTCAACCCATTGGTTCTAATTCTGCCCTCAGGAACCACAGAAACTAAGTCCATCCCTTCTTCTGCAAGACAACCCAGATACTTGTGTGATGCTTAAAGGCTACCTTATCTTCCTTTAGTCTTCTTCAGGTTAAACACACCAAGTTCTTTTAGTTGTTTTTCATAGGACTTGGTTTCCAGAGCCCTCATAATCTTAGGGCGAAATTCTAACCAACTTTCCAGCATTGACCTAAGGACAATGCAGCTCTGAGGTAAGGGAACAAACATTCCCTTATTTTGAGTAGGCCTCTGTGCCTGCCACCCAACTGTAGGATCCAGCACATGCCCTATTGGCATAGCTGAGTCAGTGCTGGAAAGTTAATTAGGATTTGGGCCTTAGTTGTCCTCCTTTGAACCCACTCCAGCTTATCAATGTCCTTCTTAAAATGTGATACCCTCTGTAGGATGCAATATTCCATCTGAGGTCTGACTAATGTAGCATCAAGTGGCACTGGACTTTGTGCCTCTGTTAATGCAGCCCAGCATTGCATTTGCATTTTTTCCAACTACATCACACTGCTAACTCTTGTAAAGCTTGTGGTCCACTAGCACACCTAAATCGTTTTTACACGTGCTGCTGCCAAGCCAAGTCTCTCCCATCCTGAATTTGTGCCTCTGATTTATTTTTTATTTTATTTTTTTGTCCCTACATACAGTACGTTTGTTGAACATCATGTCGGTGTGGGCCCAATGATCAAGCCTCTCAAGATCATTTTCAATCTTGACTCTTTTCCCCAAGGTGTAGTCATCTGCAAATTTGATAACCATTCCCTCTACCCTGTCATCCAAGTCATTTATAAAAGTGTTGAGCAGCACAGGGCCCAAGACAGAATGGTTGTTTAGCCACCTTTGTTTCACCAATGGTTAACAAAAAGAAGAGATGCAGAGGAAATGGGATGAACTTTGGAAGGGATGCTGGGGTCACACTAGTTGGGAAAAGAGAAGATACACTCTTGTGTCAGCATAGGCAGAGAAGAAACAAAAGCAGCTTAAGACCAGCAGTCATTCATGTGTGCATGTGACATACTTTGTTTCTGGAATCTTCTCCTGCGAATGCCAAGTGATGGATTCTAACATGCTTAAAGGCTCTCCTTCCATGTAAAAAATGAAATCTCCCTGTGATAGTGTGTTGCTTTGCTTCATTTTGATTTAGGGGCATGTGCAAGGCATGCCTTCAGGGGATGCTGCAGCCTGGGGCTGAATCATTCAGGAAGCAGCTCTACTATCTTTATGCAGAGTTAGTTCACCATTTCCGTTGTAGGTTTCTTGCAATGCCTATATAAATAGGAATCCTGCTGCTATACTGTGATAGCTATGGTCACTGCTTTTCCTCTCAAAATTGGACCTGGGAAGCTGAAATTTGGGTGTGAATTAGGTGCTTAATCTTTCCCCTGTCTGCTAGTTTTCCCCTGCATCTCCTTCCAAACACTGACTTCTCCTCCAACCCCATGTTTCCACTTGAACCTCTGCCAAGGCTAGCCCAAGACCTCCCCCACACCTGAGGCAGGATACCAAATGCTGCCCCCTTACCGGATAATGTGCCCCCTTAGAGGCTCTTTTTCTCCCACTCTCCAATATTCTAGCCCAGCACTCTTTTCCCCTCTACATTTCCTCTTCCTCTCTGCCCTCTCTTCCTTTTCAGGTAGTAGAAGGAAGAGCAATGGAGGGAAGCAGGCAGGCAAAGATGAGTTCACTCCCCACTCTGCAGCCTGAAGCAACGCTTCAGTTGCCCTCACGGATGGACTGGCCCAGACCTGGGCTGAAGAAAAGCAAATGGAGGAACCGCAGGGCAAAATGGCCCTGCAGGGGAAGAGTTGTAAGCACATGCACACACCCTTGCCCAAAGCTTCTCTCCTGCAAATCACATTATGGCTGTAGTTGTTGTTAAGAATATTTATATACCACTCATTAATAATAATAATAATAAAATCACAATGCAGTTTACAGACAAAATCAAATAATTAGTGGCATCATTAGGGGACTGCAGACCACGGAAGGTGACACCCTCAGGGGGGTGACTGACACCACTAATAGCCAAAACTTTGGAAACCTTTGGAAAATTTTTATTTATGAATAATACCATCATGTTATATATCATTGAGAAGGTAAGTTCATGTAGAATGTAGTGAAATGAACTGCATTGAAATATCTGGATTCTATGAAAGGTATGCCCAGTAAACCAGAAAAAAAACACAACTGCCTTATGTATCAAAAAGTGGATTCACTTAACTGACCAACTGAGACTGATTGTTCTGTTGAAAAAGGTGTAATTATGACACAGCAGGAAACGAATAAGGTGTTAATATGAATCCATTCTCATTTCCATGTGTCAGACCTAATGTTACGACTATTATTCAGTTGTGTGAGAGTCATCGTTGGCCACTGGTTTTTTGTTGGTTAATGATTTGTTGCGTGACCTGTACTGTTATAAATTTAAATAAATACATAATGTGAATAGAAGTTACACCAACCCTAGTGATACCACTGCATTTAGACTGAATGTATGATGTTGTAATTTATTCTGTATGGTCTGGTAGGGGAGGAGAGCCAACATGGGGTAAAACAAAGAGCTCTCACACTGGGTGATGCAAAGCCTAGTTACACCTCTAATTAAATGGCTCCCTGTCCCAAAAGAGCTCACAATCTAAAAAGATGCAGAAAAACACCAGCAAACAGTCACTAGAAAACATACTATACTGGGGTGAAAAGGGACAGTTACTCTTCCCCTGCTAAATATAAAAGGAGCATCACCTGAGAAAGTGGCTCTTTGCCCAGTTAGCAGGGATAGTACAGTACTTGAGTGTTTCTCATGAGAAAGTGCATACTACTTCAAAGATTCATTCAGATATGGTCCTTTGCACTAGAAAATGACATCTGGCTTAGAATCAATGATTAACTCATCTTGTCATTCCTGTTTTGTTGTGATGACTTAAAGAAGATTTAATGCAAGCCTGCCCAGATGGCTGTGCATCGATCTCTAGCACTTCCATTTTTTAAAAAAAGTCTCAAAACATTATAATTGGTAGGTGATCAGGAGATGCACAAACATCTCATACTAATCTCCAACAACGGTTTTCGTGATGCCTTAGCCATGCCGAAGCTCTGAGGGAACATGGCAAACAATGGAATACAACAATCCGTTAGATCACAAGGAAAATTGGCTGGTATAGACATGCTCTTAACCACAAAAGAATGCAATACTGTCCGTGAAAGCAGTTTGCTAGGCAGGCAGGCAGGCCAAGCCATGGTCCCATTAGGCAGTTGTTACGAGGCAAGATCCCTGAGCAAGTATAGGATTCCAGCTAAGCTTTACCCCTCACTTCCAGCTCTGTCCTTTTTGCCCCTTGTGCTGACAATGTCACACCAGGATAGCTATGTCAGAACTGCATAACAACAAAGCATGTGTCATGCCAATGGTAAATCCACTATAACATGTTGTTCCATGATGACTGGCATTTAGCAGCAATGCTAAAAGTCTGTGATCAAGACCTCTGTCCAGTGACCATGACTCAGAGACAGGAGTGCATGTATATAAGAATGGTTCTGTGCCATTTCCCCTGCTAACTGGGCAAAGAAGCACTTTTCAAGTGGTGCTTCTCTAATATTCATCGGGGGTGGGGGGAATAACTGTCCCTGTTCTTCACCCCAGCACTTGCCTTTCCTAGTGACTGTTTGCAGGGGTTTCTTCTTTCTAACTTGCGAGCCCTTTCAGGACAGGGGAGCAGCTTGGTCAAGATGCAAATTCAGTTTTGTAGCACGTTGGTTTTGAGGAAATTCCCCAGAAGTACAGAAATACCCTTTCACACTGTTGCACCACACATATATCCATGTATATTTATCTATGTACATTTCAATATCTATATATGTTGGTGTGTGTCTATGTGTGTGTGTGTTGGTTGAATGCCCCAATTCTTTACTTGCCAAATCAAGCTGTGGGGTGATTGAGGTGTGAATGTGGTTTAAGACAGCTAAGTGCTACTCCCTTTGCCAAACAGGTATGTTTCTGTGAACAGCTCTTATATAGCTGGGAGACTGTTTGAATGCTCTAACCATATGGGCAGGAAATGATACATAGGTCTTTCCCATAAAATCCACAGTGCTTTGGGATGGGGGGGTGGCTTTGCTGATTTTATGAGAAATCACGGCTGTCCATGTGGTTGGGTCATTTGAGTATTCAGATGAACAGCTCTCACCTAGCTGGAAGAATATCTAGGAGGCATCTCAGAACAGAAATGTTAGTGGTGGTGATATGGCTTCAGTTAGCCTAAATAAAAAGGTAGCAAGAATGGGCCATAAAGGAAGGGAACAAAGGGAAAAACAGTAGAGGAGACTGGAGTACAAGAGTATAAGGAACCCTGCTGGCCCATTACTCTCCCCTTCCCAAATCATAGAGCTAGGCTTGTGGCAAGAAAGGTTTTGAGAAAGTGAATTCCAGAGTCATGTATTTTAAATCCTCCCACTAAGTCCAGCATATCATGAACACTTGATCTGGCTCAGGACCTCTAGGATGTCAAATGAGGATTTAGATTTTTAAACCAGAACTTCTGACCCCACTTTCTGGGATAAATGGTTGGCAACCTTCAGTCTCGAAAGACTATGGTAGAAGCCTATAGCACCTGGTATTCCCAAGCGGTCTCCCATCCAAGTACTAACCAGGCCTGACTCTGCTTAGCTTCCGAGATCAGGCATGTGCAGGGTAGGAGAAGTATGATATAGTGGTTATGGAGTGGGACCTAGATCTGGAAAATCCACCTTCAAATCCCCACTCAGCCATGAAGATGGCCGTGGGCCAGTCACTATCTCTCAGTCTCACCTACCTCACAGGTTTGTTGTGAGGACAAAAGAAAGAAACCATATACACCACGCTGAGCTCCATGGAGGAAGGATGGTATAAAAATGTAGGGGGAAAAATAGATAAACCTGTGAGGCTTCCTTGTACTGAATTAGATTATTGGTACATCTTGGAGCCTGATCCAATGCGGGCTGCGCTGGCCTAGTGCCAATGCACACTGTTTCAAACGTACTGTAAGGTATGCCTGCGACAGTCTACACCAGTCTGGCACTGGAGCAGGCTCAGTGCGAGCCTGCGCAGAGCCAGCATCAGAAGGAGAAAGGCAGACCACCACCCAGAGCTCTGGGTGCGTGCCAGGTGGCAGGGAGGTAAGTCTGTCCAGGGGGGAGGTGTTCCAGGGTGGGGGGAGGGGGGAAAGCATGGTGGTGGAAGGGAGTGGGGCAGGAGGGTGCAAAGATGTTAGCAGGCCCAGTTGGCATAACCTAACCCTCCTCCCGGCCTGGGAGACACAACACGGATCTCCTTGAATCTGTGCCCACTCACTAGTGGGCGCAGATCTGAGGAGACCCATCGGGGCCACCTGGGGCTAACACAGAGCATAAGCCCCCTTACCTAGAGTAGCCCCAGAACTCCTTCCAAGCCCAGCTGGATGCAGCAGTAGCCATTTTGGCACTGCTGCAGTCCTGAGTGCTGGGAAGTTTAGGATTGGGCTGTAAGTCAGTACTGTCTGCACTGGTTGGCAGTACAACACAAGGGTTTCAGGCAGGCATCTTTCCCAGGCCTACCTAGAGATACCAGGAATTGAACCTGAATCTTTGCCATGTGAAGCTGTGCCTCTGAGCTGCAGCCCTTTCCCAATTGATAGACTACACTGAAGTCTGAATTAGCAGCTTTCACCGAGTTTCCTTATGTGTTGCAGATGTCTCATAATGAAGAGGGATCCAATGTTGCAACCCACTGTGTCATCCCCAAACCTCGGGGAAACCAAGCTCAGCACATGCAATACATCATCCTTGCCCTGTTTGTCATCTTCCTGTACTTCTATCAACCGAGTCCTTACCATACTGCCCAGGGTGTAATCATCCATTTCACAGCATTGCAGATTGGAGCGCTGATTAAGGGGATCTGCAACTTAGCAGAAGAGATGCTCCATGTGACATCCAGGTGACCAAGTTGGCATGACAGGAGAAATGCTTATAAGTGATGGCATCATATGCATTGATATCATGTGTTGATGGCTGTTTATGTTTAAAAAGAGCTGCCATGGTTGGGTGATTGAACAAAATAAAAAGGAGGAAGATTGAGAATTTCCAAGGTCCGGTGAGCTGAGGCATGTGAAATGACCTAGGGACCACTGCTCACCCAAGATGGCCTGAGGTGCCTCCTCTCTCTAACTTTAACATCTTGGGGAGCAACAAAGACCAATATACCAGCCAAGATACCCTACAAGGATTTGTAGGGGGTGCAGACTGAATAAATGACTTAGACTGGAAAAAAAAACTTAGGGGGGGAAGGGTGGCGAGGCATATAATTTTCACTTTAAAATGCTTTTCTATTAGGCCTTCTGTATAAACGTTCAAGGAATTGAGTACAAAGGCCTCTGATTTAAGGGACTTGCTCTCTGGAAGAAGGCCCCACACCAGTCTCACCACAGACCATGTTGACCACGCAGTGGTGAATGTGGGACAGGGCAGAGTCCTGTGAAAATAACCACAAACCATTTCAAACCACTTTCAACACTGAGCTGGAAGTTCTGGCATGACATAACTTTAGTCACTGGGATCACATTCCTTCAGTTTGTGTCTTGCTATCTGGGCTTCCATCTTTATAAGATAGGCACTGCAGGTAACAAGAACCTCTAGTCAGCATCTGGTTTGCTAAACTCTGGTGAGCTCCCTAGGGAAAAGACATTCCCTCAGCCTTGCCACCAGGTGAGGTAGGCCTGCTGGCTGCTTGCCGGTATTTGTTGACTTATTCAAATGTAGATGCTCAGTGTGTAGATAATTCTAACATCATAGGAGAATAGCATATTTGGGAACATGTGGACGTTGCCATAAATAAAGATGTATGTCCTATTTCTGCAGAACAGGCAGGTCCTTGGCAGGCAAGTGCTCTGGGTGTTTGTTGTAGCATGTCATCATTCTCTTTTCCACAGGTATCATGGGAGCTACTTAAAAGCTTTCAGTGCCTGCCTAGGCTTGCACCAGCATGGTCTTACCCTACTGCTATGTGGGGCTGCCTACGTTTTGCTCTTCAAAACTGAGTTTCCCAAAGAAACTGATTTGCGGTTGAACCTGATCATTGTGTGCTTCTGCCAGCTTCTGAGTATAAACTTTGGTCTTCAGGTAGGAGTCATTAAACAATCCTTTAATTCAGTGGTTCTCAAACGTTTTAGCACCACAACCCACTTCATCGGCCATGGTGGCCGCATCACTCCCCAGAATGCCTTTTGGCCCCAGGTAGCACCCCAAAATGCCTTGTGGCTTCCAGGTAGTGCCGGTGCATGACCCACTTCACTGGCCGCACTGAGCCTTGGAATGCCTTGCATCTTCCGGGTAACCAGCCCATGACCCACCAAAAATTGGGTCGCAACCCACAGTCTGAGCAACGCTGCTTTAACCTATTCAACAGCACACTAAATAACAATTGCACAATTTGTATGCTCTTCATCAGCATCCTATTGTATCCCTGTTAGGCTTTTACAGCAGTAAGAGGTAGCCTTGTCTACACGTAAGGACTTGGAGGAATCTAGCTCAGCACAACTACAGCTGTGCAACTCCTATGGATTGGATACATTAACTGCATTACAGAACTGCCTGATCAATATTGAAAACTCTGGCCCCTTCTTGCAAACTAACAGTGTGAGTCAGGACATGCTTACTCTGAAGAAAGCCCTACACCTTACAGGATGACGTGTGCTCTGCAACATTTTGTTGTGGGACATTTCTTGTTATTTACATATTAGCCAAATTTATAGTCATGTGAACAAGGTGAGGAATGCCAGGATCCTGAGGGAGTGCAGGGTATCTCTGTGGCCTCTGCTCAGACATGCATTGCACCCTGCTGCGTAATGCATTAATAGAGTTTATCTCAACAGCTTGTTTACACCCAGCATTTCATCCCTCCATTGGAATGAATGGGCAAAGGGGACATTCAGTGACATAGATGAGGGCTAAGCCCCAGGGATCCCTTAACCATGTGATCTTAACTGCTTGGTTCTGTTTCTTGGTCAAGCTAAAGAAGTAACACTGGAACACTGACGAATATTGGAAACTGGCTTTTAATGTATAGATACACATATTACTTGCTGTATCTCTTTCCTCATACCTGCAAAGTAAGTTGTTTCTGACATTGTCAGCCAATGATTTGCCTAAGCCTACCCAACCACTCTGTAGCAGAGCAGAGATTTGATGGCGCGTATCGCAAAAGTTCAGCATCAAGCTGGGATGAGAGCTGCAATTTATCTCGTGGGACATTTGGTGACAGCTTTTTTCTCCCCTTCATCCACAGCGTCCTTCACTTGCAGAGATTTCTGAAATATGTGAAAAAAACAACCTCTACGTAGCACATGGGCTTGCCTGGTCTTATTACATCGGGTATTTAAAAGTCATTTTGCCTCGTGAGTAGATGCCTCCCTTATTGATAACAGAAAATGAATTATACTGTCCAAAATTCTATACCAAGGAGATTTGGTTACTAATGTCACAACTTCTAGAGGGGGACCAATGTTAAAGGAAAAAAAAACAAACAAGGAAGAGTCTTGAGGATTAACAAATATATTGTAGCAGAAGTATTTGTAGATTATAGTTCACTTCATTAGCTGCATGGGAATAAAGAAAGAGAAATGATACAAAGACTATGCAATGGAAGACCACAGTATGTAAATTATCAGTTCATGGGCAGCCAAATCATAAATAACTCCCTGTATGGTGATACAGCAGCACTAATGTGGCATACTGAGCCACCTTGGGGTAAGGGAACATTTGCTTCCTTGCCCCCAGGTAAGCCATAGCAGCTGCCATGGGTCAACTCAGACATGCACCAGCTCTGTATTCCACATTGACTTGTGAAGGCGGATCAGGCCTAGGAAGGGACTTAGGATTCGGCAGCCACTGCTGCTGCTGAACCTGCATCTGCCCAGGCCCAATTGTCCTCCTTCCTGCCCTATCTCCTCCCTGTTTTACCCCTCCCTGGCTTCTTCCCACCCCCCGCACTGCCTTACCTGCTCCGGCAGGCATCTGCCATTTATCTTCATGTGGTCCCAGCTGCTCACCACTTCCAGTGATCAGGCCACACACATTGGCAGTGTTGCATTTGTAACAGCTGTAAAGCTGTTTATGCCATCAGAACGCATGTAGAATTGGGCCATTATTTATACCCCATTCCAAAGACAGGAGTCTTTCATTAATTAATTCATGCTTAAATTTTGTAACATTTGTTACGTTTACCAAATCTCCAAAAGTTATGAACTATCCTTGCTAACTGAGCAAAGAGGCATCTTTTAAAGTGGTGTCCTCTTGTATTTAGCAGGGGGAGAGCAACTGTCCCTCTTCACCCCAGCATGGCTTCTTTTCCAGAGGTTGTGGCTGGTGTCTCTTCAGCATCTTTTTGAGATTGTGAGCCGTTTGAGAGGGGACCATTTATTGATTTATTTGTCTGCGTAAACAGTCTTGTGAACTACTTTTTGTTGGAAAGTGGTATGTATATATGAATACAATAATAATGTTTAAAAAATTTAGCTCCTTAAAAAACATCCATATTCAAAGAACATGCAAATCATAGGATGGGACAGCAATACTAAAGTTAGCTACTTTTACTTACTTACTTATTAGATTTATATACTGCTTTGTAGAAAACTGAAATAGAAATCCTAGAAATCATCATCGTATCATGAGTACTTATCATTTTGAAAGCAAAATGAAGCCATCCCAAAAAGTAGTGGTTTCTACATATTCAGGGGACTAAATAAGTTTGTACATAAGTTTGTACATTAAAAGAAAAAACGTTTTTTCCAGGAAAAAAACAACCACGTAAACTTGCAGGATCTATAGAATGTTAAGAGAAAAGGTTAAAGAAAACACTACAGTTATTCATCTCATTGTCTGGATAGGAAACCTCACATCATGCTTCACATTAAACACAATTTTTTTATCTCCTCCAGGCAGAAGTGAGTGCTGCCCATAGAAAGCAATGGAGAAATCCAGGATTTTAGCATAGTTCTGATTGGGCATCCCATTTCCAAACAGAAGGTAGCATCTCATTCTAATTCCAGAAAGAGCAGGCCAGGAGAAGAGGGGGAAGCGATCTCTGTGCACTCTTTCAGCATCCAGATGCCACTGAGAAGGGAGTGTCCAAACCATTGGTAGTGCCTGTGTGCATGTGGATAAGAATGCATATGAACTCCAAAGGTGTTTAGCATACGGTTTGCCCAAGGGCCCCCAAGAAACTGGTGCCTACGCAGGTATGAATTTCCTAACATTGGGGGTAGACTGAGATGGGGCCTGCGAATCTCATTAAAGTCCTCTCTACTTCCCCCCCCCCACATTTGAGCATGTGACTTGGAAGCCGCTAATCTAGGTCTGTTTTAATTTATTTTTCACATTTTTATACTGCCTTTCCTCAAAGGAGCTCAGGGTGGTGTACATAGTTCATTCCCTCCTTTGGTCCTCACAACAACCCTGTGAGATAGATTAGTCTGAGAGATAGTGGGCCCAAGGTCAGCCAGGAAGCTTCATAGCTGAGCGAATTGAAGCTGGATCTTCCAGATCCAAGTCCAACTTCCAAACCACCATCCTGGCATCCTGTAGCTGAGTGATCTAGTGCAGGAGTGGGGATGCATTTACCTCTTCCTCCCCATGTTATATGAGAGAATTTAGGGGAGAAATTGGGGTCAGGGAATCTGTGAACGGAACCATGTACACCACTCTGAATGACTTGGATGGACAAGATACAAGTGTAAACCAAAATTCTTGGGAATCGCCATTTTTGCAACAATATTTAATGTTTGTATAGATGCTTGGCAAGGAATGAGCCCTCATAACAGAGAATATCATTAAATATTGATAAAAACTGAGAAATTATCACCACACTGCATCCCATCTTCTCAATTCATTTTCCCTTGAAGGCCTCAAAGACTTGATCAATGATTTCAACAAAAGCAACAACTACTTGCTGAATAGCAAGAAGACTTGGAAATTGCACATACTGATTCCCTTGAGCTGCGAAGTGTATGATGACCTTCAGAAGGTTGACAATCGTATTCAGTTCATAGACAATCTCCCAGAAGTAAAAATGGACCGAGCTGGCATTAAGAAGAGAAGCTACAAAAACAGTGTCTATGGAGTCATGGATGAAGAGCAAAAGGTGTGTCTTCTCAGTTTGCTCCCCCGTCAGTTATCAAAAATGTTTTCTTTCATAAAGCAAGATTTCTAGACTCTTCTTAGTGTGCAAATGACCATTGGATTTCTCAGGGTCCACATCACATGTTGAAAAGGAAGATGGGATGGGTTGGGATTTCAAAAGGGTGTAGCTGATGATGACAGAAAGAAGCAGTTGTTTAAACTTGCAGGGTTAGAAACTGGGAAAAGGTTCAGAATTGTAATTGCAGCAGAGCCTTGGAATAAGCTGAATAAGGGCCAAACGAAATGTGAGTGACACATTTCACTGCCGATTTGGAGGTGCTGATTTGGATTGCTGGAGAGAGGTGCTGATTTGGATTGTGGCCACACCACTGGATGGGGAGATTCCAACTCTTTCTTCCTGTGCTGTGGCTCCCAATCCAAAAGATGTGAGGTCATAATTCATTTGGCCTAGAGAAGGCTGTGGAATTCCCCTCTTGTTTTTTGTCTTTCATTTTCATAAACTTTTACTTACTTGCTTGCTTGCTTGCTTGCTTGCTTGCTTACTTGCCAGAGATGCATTCCGACTTGGGGAAAGCGGTGGGCTAAATGACCAGTGACTGTTGACTCTTAGTCTAAGAATATGTAATCATGACATGACCTGATGACATTCTGGGCACAGACACATGGTGTCCCCTTTCTTCACTCCCCTTCAAGATAAGAGAGCTTGCATCTGCTTGGTCCACTTTCCATTCCCTAAACTGTAGTCCTGCCTAGGAAACCCATTTTTCTCCCTGGATGAAAGGAGAAAGAGGGCTACCCTTGTTACTTCCACAGGTACTCTTTGCAGAAACACAATTCTTGACGCTAACCATCCATCACCTTCAAGGGATTGAAGAACAATGAGGTGCAAGCACACATGTGGTTGGTAGGCCAACTCTAACAACCCAATTCTAACAACCCAATCCAAAAATGGACGTGCTGTATCCAGTAGGGAAGATCAGGAGGCTTCAAAGGGAAAGGGAATTTAAATCCCATCCCCATTCCTCCTCCTCCCCACCCCGTTCCACCCTCCCCCACCTCCCACCTCCCACTCTGGCTTACCTGCTCTGGCAAGCAATCCAGAAACATGTGCACAAAGACTGTGGCCTTCCAGCTGGTACTCCAGTAATGTGCTACTCAGTGCACTCTGAAGCATGCTTTATGGCTGCTTTTCAGCAGCCAGCACTAGCAGAATGCACATTCCACCAGTAGGGCAGCAGAACAGGATTGGGCTACAAGAGCCCCACCCACATTTTCAGACAACAATACCTGAAACTCATCCAAGCAAAAATGATAGACAGGCACACTGGGCAATTCTGAATGACTGATGTTAAAAACATGAGAGGTGAGCAGGCAATGTTATAAGGGAAATGCTCTGTTCCCTGTGCGAAGTATGCATGTTCTGCACGAAGCCCAGTTTTGCACATGGGTGACAATTCCCATGGAAATCTGACTCCAGGTCAGATTTCTATTATTTCTTGCTGGCCTTGTAAAGCCAACAGTAGAAGGACAGCAAGAACCTACTCATAGGGAGCAGAGAGCTCAGCATAAACAAAGATGTCAGAGGTGGAAGCTGTGAGAGGATTTGAGAGACAAGATTAATCTGCGGAATTTGTTGTGACTGTGTTACAGAAGTGGGTTCCTTCACTTCTTGTACAGGTCTTTGGATAATGGTATGAGTTATACAGTAAGACTTCTGGGAATGCTAGTTGTAACTCAGAGGTGACCAGCATTTCCCCCAAACAATAGACTCAGTGCCACCCAGATTACCCAGGTAACACTTGATCTTCCCCTTTCTCCATTCCCCTAGATGAATTATTGTGTCATGGAGTACGCCACTCCTTTGCAGTCTCTCTATGCCATGTCCCAGGATGAAAGTGCTGCCTTCAGCCGACTAGACCGTCTGGAACAAGCCAAGCTTTTCTGCAGGACCCTGGAAGAAATCTTGCAGAGATCCAAAGATTGTTCTGGCTGCTACCAGCTCATCGTGTATGAGGGTAAGAAGTGGAACCACATCCCAGTTCTAAGTACTGGAGGGAGGAGAGCAATGGAATCCAGTGTACCACTGTGGAATGTGTAGTACAGCACAGCTCACCATCCTACCTCATGCATCCATGAGAAGAAGATAGGAGGAGCTTAATATCATAGAGTTGTTAAACAGTGATCCCAAACCATAAATGCACTTCTGAGTCTAGGACTCCCAAGCTGTGAGCTTTTCCTTCAGGAGGAGTGCAACTCATCCAGAACAGGTTGCAAACACAACCCAAAGTCAGCTTTCTTAATGACCAGTAGCACCTTTGTCTTACCTGGATTACATTGCATCTAGAAGAAAGGAGAAATAGAACTGGGTGTCATCAGCATACTGGTGATGCCATGGTCCAAATTTCCAGATTATCTCTCCCAGCTGCTTCATAGATATTGAACAGCAGTGGGGAGGGGAACCTTGCAGGACCCTGGGCCAACAAAGAAGAGGCCAAGCAGCAGTCCCCTGTTGTTACCTTGTGAAATGTATCTTGTGAAGGTAAGAGAACCACTGTAAAACACTGCCTCCTAAGCACATGCTGTCAGGTGGTTCAGAAAGTCATTGGTATCAAAACTGCTGAGGTACCATCTCGTTCCCAGCAAAGATGGCCTATGAGGTGACCAATGCTATTTCAATCCGAGAGTGAGGCCTAAACCCAGACTGAACAGGATCCAGAAAATAGCACACAGATGCCCCTTTTAAAAAACTTTTGTAACTTAGTGCATTTCTGAAAACAATTGTGCATATAAGAATTACAGAGAAAAGGAAAAAAAAAAACACCTCCAAATTACAAGTTGTAAAATAGGCCTACATTATTTAAGCTTATAGTTTTTTATAGAAAAGAAAATTAGGAAAATTAACCTATTGCACAATACATTGGTTCTGAATGTAGGCCATGGGGGAGAGGTGCCAAAATCCAGGGAGGGATGGGATCCTGAAGCAAGAAGAGACTTTGTTCTCCCACCAGCCAAGACAGATATGGAAAGATAAGATCTGACGATCCACACTAGATTTATTGGAGGAACTGACTCTTCATTGCCCCCTCCATCCAATGCGGGCTCAGAAAGATCTGCTGTTTTGCCCCAGTGATATTTCCCTGTTCATGGTTTTAAGAGAGGTCAGAGAGATCTGTATTTGTCCCTGTATGGGATTACTACCCCAATCTTACATGTAGCAGCTGGCTGTCTCAATACAACTGCGTGCAAAGGTCTAGCGTTAATCTAGCAGCTGACACACTAAATAATTTTAATCCAGATAATAATCTTTTCTGTGAACCATGAAAGTCCTCTTTCCTGGATAGTCACAGCCAGTCACAGACTCCATATGTGGTTAGAGTTTTTTGCTTTGATGTATTTCACTTTTAGGCTTGCTTGCACTGAATGTCTGCCATTTTCAGAGGGATAGCTGTGCTTTTCTGGACAGCAAAAACACCAAACATCTTGTGGCCCTTTATAAAAATTAATGCATTTATTTAAGCTTTCATTTATTTAAACTTTCGTGATAGTCCCCTATCAGATGCATGAAATAAAATCTTCAGTAGGCATGTGCACACACAACACAGACATGCACATATGCGTTTAGAGCAGGGGTGTCCAAAGTTTTTGGCAGGAGGGCCACATCATCTCTCTGACACTGTGTCGGGGGCCGGGGGAAAAAGAATCAATTTACATTTAAAATCTGAATAAATTTACATACGTTTACATAAATGTATATACTAAAGATGAACTTATATGAATGAATGAAGGTCTTGCAATAGCTCAAGGTCTATAAAAGGCCTTGCTTGCACCAAGCAAGGCTGGCCTTTGCTGCCGCTACTGCATCACAGATGTGAAACAGCAAGCAGTGGAGGGAGCCCTCATTCCACAGCTCATGTAAGAGGTCAAACAGTCGCCCTCATGCTGAGAGCAGTTGCGTCGGGCCAGTGTGAGCTCCAGCAAATCTCTGGAGGGCCAGAGGCTCATTGGAGACTGGGGGCTCCCTGAGGGCCACATTGGGAGTCCTCAAGGGCCGCAAGTGGCCCCAGGGCTGGGGTTTGGGCACCCCTGGTTTAGAGCAAAAACTGAAACTAGGAGTGTCAGAGGCAGGAAATGAAAGGGGAAGAGTCTCATGATGAGCTTAACAGTATGTTTATTGTGTGTCCATGTGCATACCCATGCACAGAAACTCACTGGCCAGCATCCCTAGTCATAGGGGGGATCTCTCCCCAAGTGCAGTGTTCGTCTGTGCCAGGGGTCTCTAAACTTTTTGGTCAGAGGACCACATCAAATATCTGGCATGGTGTCAAAGGCTGGAAAAAAACTGAAATATAAAATGTAAATAAATACATTAGGGATGGAACTTAGATGAATGACTAAATGAATGAATGGGTTCGAAGTTCCAGGATTTCTCCAAGCACCAATACACACCACAGAAATAAAGCATATACTTAAATAGACCCCCATTCCCCCACCTCCCAAGCTGCTTACTTAAATATACAGGAGTAAATATCTCAGAACCAGCACATCATAGGAAACACCTGGAGCATGTTCTGAGGGCCAGGGAGTCCTCTCCAACACTCGGAAAGCCTTCAGAGGGCACAAAAAGTCACTTCTGGTTTTTTTTTGAAAAACAGGAAGTGATTTTTTTTAGGCCTTTAGAAGGTGTTCTGAGGAGCTGGGAGGTTGCTGGACCTCAGGACACCCTCTGGACGTGACTGGAACACAGCTCTGGTTGTGTTCAGTCAAGTGGGCCAGAAGCTCTTAGAGATCCAGAGGCTGGCCACGGGCCAGATAGAGGCTGGCTGCAGGCTGCATCTGGCCCCCGGGCCAGGGTTTGGGGACCCCTGGTCTACGCAGATAATCATTGCAAGCATGGGAGGGGGGTCAGGCTTCAGAGAATGTCAGGAAAGAGGCTTACCAAAGCAATCCTGCCAGCCCTGTCTACGTGTTGCCCCCACGCACTGGAAGTAATGCCTGAACACGGCTCCTGTCATTCTCTTAATAATATATTGTCAGTGACAGCAATATACATCTTAATGTACTGTGAGTTCTCTTCTGCGTTTATTCTCAGAGCATCCCAAATCATGTTGGTTTTCTGTTTTTCAGATTCAGGAGAGAGTAATAAGCACTTCCTATCCAAGGCAATTCTTCAGTGCATCAGGCAAGAGAATGAGGAAGAATACACCATAAGTGAAAGGGATCGAGGCTTCGTACCATCCCAGAATTTTCCATGTGAGACCCAACTCCTGATAAGTGACTCAGATGAGCCCCAGCCATTGATGAGCTTAGGGCATTGAAAAAGTGGGGGGGGGGGCCTCTCTTTTCATATCTCCATATTCTTTCTCCTCGAAACGACTGGAACTGCTTTCACCATCAGTAGAGGAGGACTTCTCCTGATATCCAGTTAACCTGCGATGCCAGAACCGGCAAGATCTAAAACCCTTCTAGACATTGGCCTTGTTCAAATGAGCCACCAAACCAGTTTGTTGTTTCATGAATGAACCAGCACACCCATGCAAGCTCTTCCCCTCTCTCCCTTTGTCCACTCATCTAAATACAGAACTTCTTGGTTTGTTAAACCACTGTTTCCAATGATGTCCAAACAGAGAAATTGTGGTTTCAGCAATTCCAAGAACCAAGATGTTAATCAATGAAACCTGACATGAGAACACTTTGGAGAGTTCTCTATAAGAACTAATTTCTCATCTGGCATGAGAACTCTTTGGTGCTTTTTTTGGAGTGTTGGAAGGTGGCTGAAGCACACATATCTCCTCTGTATTCTCCATTGCCACTGTTCATGGAAATGGCAAAAGAGGCAGGAGTTGGGGGTGAGGGGGTCACAAGTTGAGAGAGAAGGAGAATGAGAGCTGTTGTGATTGGGTACCAGACCATTGTGATTATGAGGGCCTAGTTAATTTTTATGCTTTGTCTGTCTGCCTTCTCCTTTAGCAAGGCCTGGAGCTGCTGCTAATCCACAGCTGTTATTTATAGAGGTGGGGTTTTTTCGGTGATACTAAAATAAAAACACATATTACCACCTTCTGCATTTTTCTGTAAAAAAAAAACCTGCAAAGTCTTACATTCTCTAACACCTCTACATGCTTGTGGCTGCATTGGCTGATACTATACCACCTATGTCACCTACCTAGTACACTATTAAGATGATTATAATTTATTGTAAAAAAATGTGCTTTTGGAATAAAAACTCATAACACCGCTTTCTGCACTTCAAATTTGGAAAACACCGAAATTCAAGAAAAAATAAAACAATTTTCAACCTCCTCTAGTTATTGACCATTAGGACAGGGCTTTTGATCTGTTATTGCATTGTTTAGATAAGACAAGGCCCAGACATGTGGAGACCTGGCTGTGTGGGAAAGTGTTTTGCAATAGAGACCAAGCTTCTAGCCACTTCCCTGCAAGTGGGTATATAACTCCCAGAAATGCCTAAGCCCTTTGGATTTCACTAATGTGAAATCCACATTAAGCTCTGAACAGGTATGCTCTGAACTTGATTCACTGAAGCTATTCAGAAATACCCAGCAAGCTGAAGGGGCATTGTTGTAAGCTTTTGTTTGCCCAATTTGTATTCTATATATCGGGGATGTATAATGGTGGGGGGGGGGGGGGAGGTGAGGCAGAACTGCCCACCAGAGTGCTTCGAAAAGCACTGCTGCCACTGGGTGAGGTGCACAAACACAACCCTGAAAAGGTTGTGGAACCTGAAAAGGAGCTGGAGTGCATTGATTGTGAGCATTTGTGCGGTCACAGACATGGCATCAGCACTTTTCAAATATATATGCTTTATCTAGCATTTTCTGTAAGTAAGCTTTCTCTTGCTTCAGTATATCAATAAATCTTACTCTTTCTGACATATATTGTGCTCTGGCTCGCTTTGATCCCTCTTCAAACCTGGGAAAAGGAGAGACTGACTAAGCCTGGGCTGGCCCATCCATGAGGCCAACTGAGGCTGTTTTATCCGGCAGTGGTTAGGTGGGGGATGCTCTTTTCTATTCACCTTCTTGCTTCCAGTGCTCCTCCTTTTTCTGCTGCCTGGATTGGAAAAGGAAGAGAGAAGCAGAGGAAGAGGGGAAGTGAAGAGGAGGAGCATGATGAGCTAAGACATTGGTGAGTGGGAGGAGCAGAGGCTGGTGCATCATTGGATAAGGAGGGGACCGCATTTGGCATGCCACTTCGAGGGTCAGGAGGTCTTGGGCTGGCCTTGGGCTGATCAGCCTCAGGATTTTAAGACAAAAACTTTTCATTTAAGAATGAAGACATGAGAGAGGAGTAGATGGGAAGGGATTCATTGTGTCTCTGAGTGCGAGCATGTGCTCGTTTGTGAGAGAACATGAATGGGTGCAAGGCTGCCCACCCATGAGACTGATTGAGGACACCCACCACCTCCCCTTCCCACCTCCCTGGAGTGACAACGGAAGCAGGAAGCAGAGTAGAAGAAATAAGAGGAGACTGCTGGCTAGAATGTCAGATACTAAAAAGAGAGGTACTGGTGGTGGCTGACAGAGCACTAGATGGGGGCAACATTTAGTGCACCACCTCAAGCACTGGGAGGTCTTGGATCAGCTCTGAATGGTGTAAGAAAGAGAAAAAATGCGTGCATGTTTATGGAGAAGAGCAAATAAAAAAAAAGTTACCCCTTCCCCTTCACCACCACATAGTGATTTTCTCACACATTCCCACTTGTGAGAACGACATCACTTCTGATGATTTTATCAAGAGCTGGAAACTGGAAAAACAATATCTCCAGATAAGCCTAGCTTTGAACATTATGGACCTGGCAAGATTTATATTCATCTATGACAAGAAACGCCAAAAGGACAATCAGTTTACTGACCCAGGCTGCAATCCTAACCACACTTTCCTGAGAGTAAGCCCCACTGAACAAAATAGGAGTTACTTCTGAGTAGACCTGGTTAGGATTGTGCCCTTAGGAAATCTTGTCTTAGCTACTAAAATCTATATTACGTTGAACTCCAAGTGTAGCCACAAGTGTTACAGATGGTACAACCAATACCATTTGCAATGCAGTTTTCAAACCAGAACTTCACCTTCTCAAACAAATGTATAGGATCCTTCTTGGAACCCATATCACCTCCTGAGATGGTTTGATGTGTCATGATGCTTTGTGCCTGGGTTGGTCCTCACATGTCGAATAATAGATCTCTCTTGGGATATGTCGAATGTACTTTAGAAGGGAGAAAGCAATCAAGTTCAAAAAACAAACATAATAACATGGCCATACTTTTAAGCACACATTGTTCTTCCTTACTTGGAGCTTTGTCCTCCTACCTCTTGATCTTATCATGTGCTCATCATATGAAGCCAGGAATACTATCCTATCTTGGGCTATTGTAAGGATCACTGAGATAATGTGTGTGAAGTGCTTTATTTATTAAAATGGCAGTAATTCTATTAATTATTTAAAATACTATTCATAGCACACCTTTCTACCCTAGTCAGGTGTCCAAGTTGGCTAACAATACAGTTAAAAGCAATCAATTAAAACATTCAAATAATAATTACACAGAATAAGAACCAACCACTAATATTGTATACAAAAGAGAATGGTGCAGAGCAGTTAATCAAGTCAAATCCCTTCAAAAGTCTGAGCAAAAAAGGTTTACAATGGACCTCTAAAACTTCCTAATACTGTATAGGCAACTGTGGAACAAAGTCAGGGATAGTGTTGCAAAGTCTGGTTGCTAAGACAGATAAGACCATGGTCTTTCTGGTCCAGCACTTTATCCTACCTGGCCGGGGGCATATGGAGCAGAGCTTTAGTACAAGATCTTCATGTATAGGCAGGTTCATTTAGGGAAAAGAGACCTTGATATACCCTTTTCCTAAGCTGTTTTGGGTTTTATGCATCAAAACCAGCTCCTTGAATTGTGCAAAAGAAAAATTGTAACCACTGCAGATTTTTAAGCAGTGGCAAAATATGATCAAATTGCAGTTAATAACCTCACCGTTGTATTCCGAAGTTTCTGAATGGTTTTCAAAAGCAGCCCCAGATGCAATAAATAGCATCATTTACTCTGGATAATAGAAAAGCAGGGATAACTGTCGCAAGATCAAGACCACCCAGAGAAGCTGCAACTGGCATACTAGCTGAAACTGGAGGAAGGCACCTTGAACCATAGATGCAATTTGGGCATCTGCTTTTAGGGCTGGATCTAACACAGCCCCCAACATACTGCAAAGAGGGGGAGTGCAAAGTCCACCCGAAATAGGCAGAATATGAACTCCCTAATCACTGTGCCCCATCAATAGAACTTTTCTCTTGTCTGGATCAAGCTTCTGTTTATTGGCTCCCATCCAGTCTATTATCAGTTCCAAGCAGATATGCATTCAGAATCCGTTTCATCCTGGAATGCCTAGAAAGCCACCATCTTCTTGACTTGAGCCACTTGACCAAAAAATGGTTAGAAAAATCATTTGGAACTAAGGAGGGCTTCTTAAAAAGTAGTCTTGCAGCTGCATCCATCAAAGATTATTTTTATTCTTCACATTTTTATTCCTCTCTTCCTCCAAGGAGTTCAGGGTCGTGTACATAGTTCCTCCCCTCTTTTTGTCCTCACAACAGCTCTGTAAGTGACACTGAAAGAGATTGTCCCAAGGTCATCCAAGAAGCTTCAAGGTTGAGCAGGGATTTAACCTTGGTTTAACCTGGATCTTCCAAGTCTAACCACTGAACCACTACACCTGTGGTTTTCAAACTCTCCCGGAGTTTGAAACCCGAAGTAAGTCTTTGCGGGGGCGGGGGGGGGGGGAGGCAGGGGGAAGGCAGCGACACGATCCCTAGGATCACATTGCTCAGGGGGCTGCAGGGACTGGGGTGCACCCTCCAGTCCCTGCAGCAGCCTTCCCTGTGTGTGGGGAGCCCTGCGCGAGCACCTGCAGGGCGCCCCAGGTCAGGGAAAGGGAGAGTGCCTTTCCCTTTCCCTGACCTGGGGCGTCCTGCAGGTGCTCGCGCAGGGCTCCCCACACACAGGGACGGCTGCTGCAGGGACTGGAGGGTGCACCCCAGTCCCTGCAGCCCCGTCAGAAGGGAAAGCGGAGCGATCGTGCTCCGCTTCCAGTTTTGCGGAGCGGGGCGCGATTGCTCCGCTTTCACTTTTCCTGACCTGGGGAGCCCTGCCAAAGGTTGCACAGGGCTCCCCACACCCCCAGGAGGCTGCAGGAGGCTTGGGCAAGTGCACCCAAGCCCCTGCAGCCCCCCTGAGTGGCACGATCCTTCGGATCGCGCTGCTGCCTTCCCACTGTCTCCTGGCTGTCCCCGCCCCTTAAGGGGGCAGAGGCCAGGACCCACAGGCTGGGGCATCGCGACACCCCATTTTGAATACCACTGCACTACACCATCCTAGTTCAATGATGCCACAACCACTACTTCTCTCAAGGAGACTTTAACTAGCTCCTGGACCCAACTTATTTCTCCTGCCACCATTAGATGTAATTAATCCTGATGGCTAAAGTTGAGTGTACTGGTGGCAGGCTACACCTTTCCAAACACCCTGTCAGCAATCCTCAGGCTGCAATAGTTGAACCACATTCAAGCAAAAGCAACTAGATGGGGCTGAAAGGATGTTTTGTATACATGTTGCAAATAATGGGGTGTCCGAGTTGGAATAGCTGCAAACAGTGTAACCAGTGAAATGTTTTGCAAATAAATCCCAACAGGCCATCAAGGACTCCAGTAAACAGTCTTTCTTTGGAATGCAGGTGGAGAAGATTCTTTCCACTCAGAATAGTTTCAGTGGCCAACAATGTGTCACTGACTGAAACATACTGGAGAAATAACACAGGCCAACACACATTTTGCTTCCTTAAACGTTCCACCAATTCCTGGGTATATTTGGGGTGCTGATTCCAAAAATGGCATCTGTTTTGGCCTATCATGTCTAGTTTTGGAGACACGGCATAGCCTCTTTAGTGACTGGTTCAAGCAACTTCCTCATGAGGAAGCCTACACCATGGCTTCCTCATGAGGAATCTGCTTGAACCATTCACTAATGAGGCTATACTATATCTCCAAAACTAGACGTGATAAGGCAAAACAGATGCCATTTTTGGAATCAGCACCCCAAATTCATATCAAACCACCATAAAGTTTGGGAAAAACTTTTCTGACCCTCAATTTTGTAGGCCTGTGTGATCTGTTCACCACCTAGGCACAAGCTCTAAAATGTGTTCTCACCCTGTTTGGTCATGTTCAGATTTCCCTCAAACCATGTTCTAACCATCATCCTTGTTGTTTTATTGCCTCTAGATCCCCAGTAAAGTGGGGAGCTAGCTGGGCTTTAACCAATGGAAACAAGTGCTTAGAAGAGATCTTGTCAGCTCCCTGCATCACCTCCATATTCAAACAGGGTTTTACAGGAGTACCAGCCTTGTCAGTTGGAAACTCCAGAGGGCCACCATGAAATCATAAACTTCCCAGAGGACTTTTCACAGGTAAGTGATCTCTATGACATTGGGCTCTCCACACTGACAATGAATATTTGGGCCAGAAGCATTGCTGTTCTCCAAAGTGAGTACAGATGGTGTGTTGCATTTTCTCTGGGAGCCTAGTTTCTTCCAGTCTGTTAAATGGACCCCATTCTCCATGTCCTGTGGCATGGGCTCTTGGACAATGGTGATCTGGACTGTTCGTAGATGTGGACCATAGTGGACGGTCACAATGATGAGAAAGGCCAGCAGGACAAAAGCAGCAACAATGATCAAGATCATGGCAAGGCCATCCCCTTTCTTTGTTGTGGCAGAGTCTGGAGTGAAGTCAACAAAACCTTGGATGTCATACTGCCTCAGCCGATTGTTTGCAACAGAGAAATTCATTGCTGAGAGTCAAGAAGGAAGAGTATTCACCTGTGATAGATAAAAACCTTTTTTTAAATGTAAGGAATACAACACAGGTAACACTAAAAGGTTGCTTTACTTACTGTGACTGTGAAGCACAACTGGCAAACTGTCTTTGAACCCTGATGTGAGCAGCTAAAGCATCTATTTATATCAGAAGTAATTATATAGATATTTGCTCTCATTTTTCAACTGAATGTCATCATTGCCAGGACATGTTAGGTTCCGCCTTAAGTAAACAGCTGGATAGCAGGGCCAGCAGAAAAAGAATTACAGTACAAGATTCACAATTCTTTTTTGTTTTAAGCAACAGCATTCCAAATGCAGTATGAGAGCTTTTTAGGTACATTTGAGCTAAAGCCTTTTTCATGTCAAATGAGACTCTGTGTTCAAGATTCTTACCTGTTTCACATTAAAAAGCAGAGGCTGCAGGGCAGTGTAGGGCAATGAGGCTACAGCTGCCTGAATCTGGTTTTAGGGCAGGGCCCCATAGTTTTGCACGACTATAGCAAAAGCATCAGGCCTCCACCTTTGGATTCCCGCCTGTGCTCTCCGGTGCAAGACCATCCCACATCAGACCTGCATGCCAGGATTGCACTATGAGATAGCAATTTGCCACATAGCAAGATCATATTAAGTGGAGAGTCTCCATGCCACTACCATATGCTTTAGGTGAGTAATTTCCACATGCTATAGACCAGCGTGGCCAGTGCTACTTGGAAGTGTTTGTAGCTTACCCAGCACCACCAATGGGGGCCCATAACTGTGAGAATCAAACTTGGTGTTGTTAGTTTTGGTTCTCACCTTTCTCTTTTTTAAACTAATATATGCCAAGCCTCAAAATTACAGCCAAAGGACTGAAAACAGATGCGCAAGAGGCCACCATGGCAGTTGTAGAGACTACAATATCTCTTGCAAACATAATACAACAGAATAAAATTCTTTTCAAGGGACATAATACGGACATTTTTTCAGTCCTAGAGGGTTTTAAGTCTGCTGCTTTAACCCAAGATCTTAAACAGAGCATTAATCTGAGCCTTGCTGTCGAGCAGTGTTTCTCAAACTGTGGGTCAGGACCCAGTAGGTAGGTCATGAGCCAATTTCAGGTGGGTCCCAATTCATTTCAATGTTTTATTTTTAATATGTTAGACTTGATGCTACCATGGTATGTGACTGCATTTGGGGAAATGTTACAGATCTCATTCTAAAAAGTGGGTCCCAGTGCTTAAAGTTTGAGAACCACTGCTCTAAAGGGTCAAATTGCCATTACAACCAATATGCAGTGTTTCCTTGTGTTTTTTCTTGTTTTGCAAACATCACATCAAAGGGCCACAAAATGGGGTGAAAATGCGACAGGGGACAGGGGGGCTTTAGGACTTTGCAAATCCCTACTGTGGCCACTGTCCACACTTTTTTTATGGGGGTGGGAACATCCACTGAAAGCTAATGGAAGCCTTTTCCCCCCAAGAAAAACCATGCAAAAGGGGGGAGGCAATCAGAATCAGAATCATTTTGGCAGGGACAAAATCCTAAAGCCTGTCTGATCCCTCTTCCTATTTTTGTCCCATTCTATGACCCACCCAAGATAATATTTATGTAAAAAGTGAACACTGCAGACCCATGTTATGCATTTGTTCTAATATGCAGTTTGGCTCAAAAAAATAGGGGGTTTGGGAACACAGTTTGCTATTGGTAATCAGCACATTGGCAATTTGTCAAGGGCCAGGCTTGTTTGTGGCACAAACTTTCTAATCCATGATATAGTGGGCAGCGGTTTTTGGTTGGACTTGAACCACTAGATTGAAGCCCATCAGGGCTTTGTTTCTCCGTGTCTACCATTGCTGCAGTAGCAGCTTCTTAAAATAGCTATACTGTCCAGCTCTTTGGCAGCTGTCCTTATCAAGGCGGAAGAGCTCAGGGTCAGACACGCCCACAGCAGCTTCAGTGCCTACGGCTGGGATGTCAAACTCATACAGAGGGTCAAAGTTAGCATTCATGGTGCCTGCTGAGGGCCAGGAGTGACATCATTAAACAGAAAGTGACATCATTCAGCAGAGGGTGGCCAAAAACAAGCACTTTGTTCTCACACAGAAATTCATTAGCTGCAAATGACAGAAGAGGAAATATGCAAATTTTGTTCATATTTTCAAGATGTGTGAGAGCCCAATTATCAAGCTGGGAGAGCCCAATTATAAGAGGGTCAGGTAAATTGCTTCTGGGAGTCACAATCACCCATGGACCTTATGTTTGACACCCCTGGTCTACGGGTACTTGTAGTCCTGTGACTGTTGTTAGGGCAGTGCTTGTTTTGTTCTTACAAAGCCACTGAGGATGAAATTTGACGAACTATTTTTGGGTAATTTAAAGGAATCTAACCTTCTGGGACTCATCCATATTCCTGGCTGGGCTCATACAAAGCCTCTGCTTGAATGTTATATTAGGTGACCAAGCTGCAAAATATGACTCTTTGATGGAAAACAATAAAGGGCATTCATAGAACACATACCCAGGTACACACATGCAAGCTTTGGTAACAGTACATTGAACTGATCCAAAAGGGAAAGGCAAGAAAAATGGCCATGACCAATGGAGGAATGTACTGTAGATAAGGAGCTCTGATACCAAATTTAATATTACAGCTATACGCCAAGACTTTGAAACCAAACAGAAAACATCACACACATGTGTAAGTATCTAAGAGCCTTCCATGCGTATCCCAATTGCTCTCTAGAACTCCGATTCATGGTTATCAGCTGTACTATCTGCTTCTAGAAATGTATTTGCTTCCACTATGCTCTGCCTGTATCTTTGCCAATAAAGCAAATATTGCAAAGGTACTGTAAACATCTGTATTGACCTCTCCTCAATAGGAAATTAAACCCTGTGCAGTGCTGCCCCCTAGAATGTCTCTCCAATTGGAGAGGCAGGGAGAGCACACCACACAGGTCATACCACAAGGGTCTGGGAACTGTCGGGAATTGCCACGTAGGTGCAAAGATACAAAGCAGGGTTCTTTTCGAGTTACAACTGAGCCTCATAACTGGCTGCAGACTCATCTTGTGACTTGCTCCAAGCTGCTGATCTGTTTGTGTAGCTTTTAAAAAGCAAATCATGTCTTGTCAGTTATTTCTCATGACTACCGAATGACATCATTCAGGGCTTTAAAGTCAAGAAAGTAACATGAAAATATGGAGGCTACATACCTAACGAATTACAGTATCGATTGTCATCCTAATGCTTGGTTTTACTGGGCACCTATATTTTATTTTACTGGGTCACTTGTCCTGCCTCCGAAGAGCTCAGTGTGTGTGCTATTTGTGGGGGTTAGTCCCATGGTATTTTCACACTGCTGAACAATGGTAACTGGCCAATGGTAAATGGCAACCCACTAATCTCAGTGGTGAACTGCATCTTTCCAGTCCAATCCAACATTCTGTCTTCCACAACAGATGGACTCTGTCACTCTTTCCTTGTGCTTAGAATCAGTGGAGCATCTGTGTCTGATCCTAATGCCTGTGCTGGTTTCAAACTTTGGGGGTTGGTTAGGCTGATTCCCGAGATTACAAAAGACACTTTAGGGGTGTATGGGAACCTAAAAAGACTAAGCGCCGTAAAAAAAACCTTGAACATTCAACACTTCTAAAATGGTATTGAGCAAGAACATGTCTGGAAAAAAAATTGCTTCATTTGCAGGCAGTTAGAATATTTGAAGTTTGCTATGTCAGGCTATGTCATGCCTCTTCGGTCAACTTCAAATTAAACTATGCCTTCAAATTCTGCCCTTCCCTTCTTTGTTATATTAATACTATGCAGAAAAAGTGAAGTGTAATTTTACAGTGAAAATAGATCAAGTTGATTTTTCCCCCTTAGAAAGTATGTACTGTAAATATATGCATGAAACAGCTGAGGAATTCTTTATTCCTTTAACCCCCACCCCCCATATCTCTTCCCTGAGTCTCCTTACCTTAAGGTTCGCTTCCAAGGAGGGCAGTAGTTAGACTGAATGTTGATAAATAGCATGTATATTTTTATACACATGAGGAAGCTGGAGCTGAAAGAATCTCTGTTCCTTTTCAGCTCAAGAGATTAATGACGAGATCTGGCTGTATCGGTGATGAGCAGTGACTGGGAATTTGTTATTTTCAATCAGAATAAAACCTTAATCTAGAATCCTAGAGATTAAGCTTCCATCTGTGAGTGTGTGTGGGCAGGGCACTCCTTAATGGGTCATTTGCAAACTCCAGGATGCTCTGGTGCTGTCAGTATTGTGATCTTCTACACAACATGTGTGATTTGGTGGGTTTTAACATGCCTAAAATAGCCACTGAAATGCTAGAGGTGCAAAAACCACTCCATATCATATTAGCCTGCGCCAAACACTTGGAAATGACACAGCATGGCGATTTTAGAATTATACAGTGAGGTCCCCATTTTGGGAGACTTTATGTCTCCAAAATGCTCACCCTGCAGGTTGGCAGATTCCTTGAATAAATAAGCAGATATGGTTAAGAATTTTGCTATATATAAGATTTGGGCTATATAAGATTTGGGCTCAGTGTGCTCACCTGTCCTGACCAGGAACACGAAGCAGCAGAAGTCAGAAGCCTTCAGGCTATGGGTTCTTTTGATGTGGACATTTCCATTTGAAGTAAGGAAAACAATTATTCATCCCATATTCTCCAAAAGCACTGGGCAAGGCTCCTCATTTGCCTTATGGGCAAATTCTACCCACATTCTAGAAATGCCAGAGACAAAAGCTGTTGTTACAACCCAAGGAATACACTTTACAAACTCATTTGACCAAGTGTAGTGAATGTCCAGGCAGGAATTCTACAGGTGCACCTTTCTCTATGACTTGCTAATGGTGCACCTGATGAATTTGTGCTTGACGCATCCATTCAAGCCACAGTTCTTTCCCAATACACCACTTCATAGTAAATATTGAGACAAATTCAACAGGAACAGCTTTCCCAACACTTGCACTTGCTGAATTTCTGCCTGATACAGACATAAAATACACAGTGCTCCCACACCACACCCAAACGTGTGGTGAATGCTCAGGCAGAAATTCAAAAGGTGCAGCCCCCCCCCCCATAAAGAGTTGTCCAACATACCAACTATAGTGGACATTTCAACAGACAATGTTGCTCCACGTGACCTCTTGGGGTGAGCAAATCTTATGTGGCACTGGGGAATGGAAGAAGCCCAAAGGGTAAGTTGCCAATCCAAAGCTACCACTTACTTCTGCAACAAACACATCCTTACTGCAATAGTTGTTCCTAGTATTCACCAACTTGTTGGCTTGACTAGATGCTTCTTATGTTCAAGATCATGCCACAACTAGCAATCCATGATACTGGGGGTTTATTTTTGTACAAATTATAGATGAATGTCAATTCGCATGCATGATAAAGAGAAAGAAAATCCTCTGTATAATCATGTTGTGATTTCATTAGGTACATTTGCAGGAGAACACTGGGCAAACAACACCTGTTGACACTGGGTGGCACCCAGAGCATAGTGCCAATAGAACATGTAGCAGTGTCAAGCTACACCACCCCTTCCTCCACAAGCTCTTCAAAAGTTGTGAAAATCTGGGGAACTTCAGCAACCACATGGAATAAGGTGTGAAGGGGTGGCAAGAGGAGGGGGAATCCTTGGAAACCATAAGGGACATCACAATCAGAAGTATCTACCCACTTGTGGCTCTCCTTGTGGTTTTCTGAGTACCCCTATAAGAACATAAGAACAGCCCCACTAGATCAGGCCATAGGCCCATCTAGTCCAGCTTCCTGCATCTCACAGCGGCCCACCAAATGCCCCAGGGAGCACACCAGATAACAAGAGACCTCATCCTGGTGCCCTCCCTTGCATCTGGCATTCTGACATAACCCATTTCTAAAATCAGGAGGTTGCACATACACATCATGGCTTGTAACCCGTAATGGATTTTTCCTCCAGAAACTTGTCCAATCCCCTTTTAAAGGCGCCCAGGCCAGATGCCGTCACCACATCCTGTGGCAAGGAGTTCCACAGACCAACCACACACTGAGTAAAGAAATATTTTCTCTTGTCTGTTCTAACTCTCCCAACACTCAATTTTAGTGGATGTCCCCTGGTTCTGGTGTTATGTGAGAGTGTAAAGAGCATCTCCCTATCCACTCTGTCCATCCCCTGCATAATTTTGTATGTCTCAATCAGGTCCCCCCTCTTCTTCTGCAGCCTTCTTCCATGGCATATCCCATACCATTGCCAAAAATCCCAAACTCCAACACAAGCTTTTGGGGGGGGTCTAAGGATTTCCATTGGGAGGAGGGGGGTAAGGAAGGTGCCTTTTGTATGTTGACAAGGTTTACACTCGTGGTGCCACCTTTTCTGTCTCCCAGGCATCTGTGATGAGCAGTGAAATATGGAAAGAGGGCCATGGAGCACGAACCTATAAACACAATGCTTCTCCTGTTATCCTCTTAGCCAACTATTTGCGTAATGCATATCTGAACTCCTTGCCACAAGAAGTAATTATGGCATCTTGCCTGGATGCCTTTAAGAGGGGATTGGACAAATTTCTGGAGGAGAAGTTCATTACGGGTTACAAGTCATAGCTTGTTGGTAACCTTCAGTCTCGAAAGACTATGGTATCGTGCTCTGAATGGTGGTTCTGGCACAGCTTCTAGTGTGGCTGAAAAGGCCGATTCGGGAGTGACAATCCCTTCCACACCGGGAGCAAGTGCAGTCTGTCCCTGGTCTGTCTCCCTGGCTATGGGCCTTCCTTCTTTGCCTCTTTGCCTCAGTCTGTTGGCCAAGTGTCTCTTCAAACTGGAAGAGGCCATGCTGCACAGCCTGCCTCCAAGCGGGCCGCTCAGAGGCCAGGGTTTCCCACTTGTTGAGGTCCATTCCTAAGGCCTTCAGATCCCTCTTGCAGGTGTCCTTGTATCGCAGCTGTGGTCTACCCATAGGGAGCTTTCCCTGCACGAGTTCTCCATAGAGGAGATCCTTAGGCATCCGGCCATCATCCATTCTCACGACATGACCAAGCCAACGCAGGCATCTCTGTTTCAGCAGTGTATACACGCTGGGGATTCCAGCTCGTTCCAGGACTGTGTTGTTTGGAACTTTGTCCTGCCAGGTGATACCAAGGATGCGTTGGAGGCAGCGCATTCAGAAAGCATTCAGCTGCTTCTCCTGTTGTGTGCGAAGAGTCCATGACTCGATGCAGTACAGAAGCGTACTCAAGACGCAAGCTCTGTAGACCTGGATCTTGGTATGTTCCGTCAGCTTCTTGTTGGACCAGACTCTCTTTGTGAGTCTGGAAAATGTGGTAGCTGCTTTACCGATGCGTTTGTTTAGCTCGGTATCGAGAGAAAGAGTGTTGGAGATCGTTGAGCCAAGGTACACAAAGTCATGGACAACCTCCAGTTCGTGCGCAGAGATTGTAATGCAGGGAGGTGACTCCACATCCTGAATCATGATCTGTGTTTTCTTCAGGCTGATTGTCAGTCCAAAGTCTTGGCAGGCCTTGCTAAAACAGTTCATGAGCTGCTGGAGATCTTTGGCAGAGTGGGCGGTGACAGCTGCATCGTCAGCAAAGAGGAAGTCACGCAGACGTTTCAGCTGGACTTTGGACTTTGCTCTCAGTCTGGAGAGGTTGAAGAGCTTTCTGTTTGATCTGTTCCAGAGATAGATGCCTTCTGTTGCAGTTCCAAAGGCCTGCTTCAGCAGGACAGCAAAGAAAATCCCAAACAAGGTCAGTGCGAGAACACAGCCCTGCTTCACTCTGCTTCGGATGTCAAAGGGGTCTGATATTGAGCCATCAAAGACTACAGTGCCCTTCATGTCGTTGTGGAAAGATCTGATGATGCTGAGGAGCCTGGGTGGACATCCGATCTGGGGGAGAATCTTGAAGAGGCCGTCCCTGCTGACCAGGTCAAAAGCCTTCATGAGATCTGTGAAGGCTATAAAGAGTGGCTTTCATTGTTCTCTGCATTTCTCCTGCAGCTGTCTAAGGGAGAATACCATATCTGTGGTGGACCTGTTGGCTCGGAATCCGCACTGCGATTCTGGACAGATGCTCTCTGCAAGTACCTGGAGCCTCTTCAGTGCAGCTCGGGCAAACAGCTTTCCTACAACACTAAGGAGAGAGATGCCATGGTAGTTACTGCAGTCACCCCTGTTGCCTTTGTTCTTGTACAGCGTGACGATGTTTGCATCCCTCATGTCCTGTGGTGCTCCACCTTCTCTCCAGCAGAGCAGAGGATTTCATGCAGCTCAGTGGCGATGATCTCTTTGCAGCACTTTAGGACTTCAGCAGGGATACTGCCTTTCCCAGGTACCTTGCCAGAGGCGAGGGAGTCCAGGGCCACGTGAAGTTCTGCTAGGGTTGGTTCACTGTCAAGCTCCTCCAACACAGGCAGGCACTTGATGTTGTTCAGTGCTTCCTCGGTTACTGCATTTTCTCAGGAATACAAGTCATAGTAGGTATGTGCAAGCTCTTGGTTTTCAAGGGAGGCTGCCTCTGATTGCCAGATGCAGGGGAAGGCACCAGGCCGCAGGTTGTGTCTGTTGTCTTGTGTGCTCCCTGGGGCATTTGGTGGGCCACTGTGAGATACAGGAAGCTGGACTAGATGGGCCTTTGGCCTGATCCAGCAGGCTCGTCTTATGTTCTTATGAACACTGAATTACTGAAGTGAAACACAGAAGTATTGAAACATTGGATACAATTGTTACATGACGGTGATGCACCTTACCTTATGCGGTTGCATCACACCAAAATTCACTGGCGTACATAGCTAGTGACTGTGGAAACTGCAGCTGTTGAATTTTTAACGACATTTGGATCCAGGCGCTGTGGATGGATGGATGAGCAGTGTGCCTTTTCCAGTTGTGTCAAGCTGAATTCCCAGACTGTGACAGGAGCAACTGATTTGAGAAGCTGAAATGACAAGTGGATATTCATCAGATGCAGCTGTGGCAAGTGATCAGAGAAGCTGCACTTATAGAATTTCTCCCTGGACATTCATTACATTTGTGGGAGGGGGAGCACTATGCATATTGCAGACGCATCAGACAGATAGTCATTCGGTGTATATGTAGCAAGTGTTTAGGAAAGCTGCACTTCTTAAATTCCTGCCTGGTCAAGGCAAGTGTCAAGATGAAAGACCAAAGCAGTGTGATGCCTGATAATGACATTTTGCTGCCTAAAGCAGAGCACCAGCATTTTAACCAATATTTGACTTGTGCAACTCGTACGTGTGCAGGGCAAGTTACAAAATTGGGTTCAGTCCATAGAATTTATGGAGTTTTTCCTTATGAAGAACTTATTGTTAGGAATGTTATGTGTGGCCTTACCCCTCTATACTTGGAAGCAACTTCTAGGTATCTGATAAACTGATTTCAAAGAGTCTGCAGGCATCAGGGCAGATTCCATCAACAAAGCTGTTAGGCACCATACCCTAGTAGCTACCTTTTCCCCTGAACACCCTGCTTGAGGCAGGATCATGAGTAACTGTAATGGCTATTTCCAATGTTTTGAATGCCAATAAAATGTTGTCAGGAAAGGTATCAGGGAGAAGGCAAGTCGACTGAGGGGAGTAGGGCTTAGTGGTTAGTGTTCACACACTTCTTCCTGCTCTCCACTTTACCTTTATTGGATGAACAGCCGAAAAGAGGAGAACCTTAGTAGTTTCTATCTGCTGCCACCATCCCAGGCTACAGAGAACCAGGCAGAGGGGTGCCATCTGGGAAAAAGCCTCCTCCCAGGAAAGCCATGAGTCCCACCGCTTCTTATTAAAAATCAAAACCACAACTGCATCTGTGAGTGATTGAGGATGTGACAACCCACTGAATTACCTCTGACTAGGTAGGCAAGAGTCAAAAAGCAACTAACTACTTTATTAAAAATCCAAAACAAATTCAACAAAAGGAAGAGAAAGAAATAGTATTGCATAAACAGGCTGATAACAGATACCTGAACTTGTTTGGAAGGGCATAAAGCAAACACTTGATGACAAGGATACAATAGCCAGTAATGCCCATCAGATGGAGCTCAAAGACTACTCCAAAGCAAAGTCCACAACACCTGTCCCCCCATGTCCCATCACTCAACCAGTGAAGTTTGCAAGATGGCCTGGAGTGGAAATAAAAGCAAACACAAAACGATCTTCTTAACACATCTGGCTAGGGTTATAATCCCTCTTATTAGTTCAACCTCTCAATCTCAATCACCTTTATTAGGCATAGACATAAATACAAGTAAGCAAACAAAGAACAGAAATGGCCTGCCCCTAACAAGGGGGTTTCCACAGCTCATATATTAACACCTCTAAGAGGAACAGCAGATTTCACTTTGCATCTCTGCAATATAAAGATAATCAGCAAATTGAGTAATAATTGACTTATCAGAAGTAGAAAGAAAGAAATGCAAAGTTGCATCATTGTGGGTCGATCCACCTTTTGGAGTACCTTCAAATTAACTTAATTTGATTAACTTAATTAACTTGTGAACTGTGTTAAGTTAACTGTACTTAATTAACTTAACTGTACTTAATTAAGTTAACTGTACTTAATTAACTTGTGAACTGGTCTCCAGTACCAGTAAAGATTTCAATCTCTAGATAATTTACTCATATGGGAACAAGAAATTGTTTCCCCCAGAATTATTCATGATGGCACATTATTTGATATGCTACCATACTCTCATCCTCCAGAAAAGCCTTTGCCTTTTGATCAAGCCTGGAGGTCCACTTAACACGACATCCATCACGTTTTGAGGATTTCATATATGTTATGCACAGATCTTGGAAGTGAACTGATTGGGATGGCAAAGCCTACCTCAGTAAAAGGGGTAGATGGTCACTAGCTAAATCAGGGAATACCTGAAGGCTTTCCACCCAGGGAAGTAAATCATTGCAGACCAAGATGTAATCAATAGTGTTACACCTTGCTCATGCCATAAAAGTAAATTCCCCTGGGTAATCCCCAGGCATGGCCCCATTCAAAATATTGAGGTTGAATCTTTTACCCATAGCTAGCCATCGAGAACCAGCAAAACTTGCTTTACTATCCTGAGAAAGACATGGAAAGTGCAAGTTAATTTGTTTGTCGCCCTGGTCCACCACATGCCTTTCAGCCTTCCCTTTCAAGGGATGTCCGTTTGAGCCAGTACAGGCGTTAAAATTCCCCCAAAAGAACCTTATCTGCCAGATCATCTAAGATTAAATCTTCAACATACTGTTCCAAGTCAGCCCAAGTCTTATTAATACAGACTTTTGTTTGTTGAGGAGTGAGATAAATATTGACCACCAAGACTATTTGAGCACCTAATTCAAAGCAAACAGCCATGGTCTGACTGCCCAAGGGATGTAACTCTATGCATCTAATGCATAAAGACCAAGATACCCAAAACCCCTTCAGCCCCCCTAACCCTGCCCCTGGGATTGCCCATTGCTGAAGGAATGGTAACCATCAACCCTAAGTTCATTGGCTGTCCAAGTTTCCTGAAGCAGGATTATATCATAATTCCAGTGGAAAAAGGAAGAACCCTGACTTTTGCAACAGGCCCAGCCTGCAATATTCCAGGAAGCAGTTCCCAAAGGTTTCCCTAAATTCAATTCAGACTTTTCTTTGTGCAGTCATACTGAACCTGCTTCTCCCTGCTGTTGATTAGTGTTATTTTCTTCATTTATCATGGAAAGTTCAGGGTCATCAGACAAAACAATCACATTGGCCTGGAGTGGCAATAAAAGCAAACAAACACAAAATGAACTTCTTAATACATTTGGCTAGGGTAGTAATCCCTCTTACTAGTTACATTGTCCAGCACTTACTGGAGAGTAAGTGGGTATCTTCCATGCACCATCATTAGATTTCCATGGATTGGGCAAGAACATCCAGAGCTCCCTTGTACTTAGTCTTAAGTAACGTAGGCTTCCTGTTGACATCTGGTGACATGAGTGGAGGCTACCTGGCCTCTCCATCCCACCCCTTTACCTAATTTGGCTGCCCTATCACTAAGTACATGACCATCTCAGTACCCTGCACAGGAAGGAGAAATCTGACTCTCAAAATCCAGGGGGAGGGGGGAATACATGGAAGAGCACGGAGTTTCCAAAAAATAACAAGAATGCTGTAGGAGGATTTTCCAGCAGCTTTAAGACTGTAGAACCTGCACAGGAGTGTCTAGGGGAGTTAAGAGTGTCCAAAACGAAGGAAAAATAGGCAAAAGGGGGGTGAGGCCGGGCAGGGCATTCATCACAGATGTGTATCTAATATTCTTGTTTTCTGTTATTTTCCTGAAACAGCCATTTCTAGCACTGGTCACAAGAAACATATAGATCAGTCAGTGTGAGCATTGAGGCAGATATGGGATAATATGGCGGGCAGAGGTTGAAGACATATTATTACATAGTATGTTTTGGAGCCACTATATCCATGGAATCTTAATTTTGATGTTGTTTTTTAAAGTGAGCAGCAACACACAGGGTTAAGGACTGGACAGTACAATGGGAGAGGAAAGGAAAGGGTTTGTCCAAAGTTTGTCCAAATCACAGAAAGAATTACATTTCAAAGCACCAGAGCTGAAATGGAGGGCAAGGACATTCATCCCCACTTCAGAGCAGCTGGCCTGAAAAAAAAAAAGCAAGTAAACCAAGGAGACACTAGCTATTTGCATTGTAACTGTTTCCATCCCCACATGTTCCTCATGGATGCCATGTACAGCCTCCTGAAAACAATAGTGCTGAAACGTCTTTTGTATTTGGTAAATTCTGTCTCATATCCTTTGAAACCATAACAGGCAAGAGTAGAATTCCACAGCGTCAGTCCCCCTGTTGATTCAGTTAGCTTCCTTCTATTATTCAACAGGAAGCCCCAGGACAATCAATGCACACACACACACACAGACCAACTTCTCCTCTCCTGTTTTTATTTTAATTTTTTCCTTCTCACAGAATGGACAGAGCAGTAAAGCACTGAGGCATGAGAAGTGACTAACCCACACCATGAGAGCCATAACAATTCTGATGCTTTTGTGGATTTGTGACCATGTTCTTCTTCAAGGTAAGGTGTTTTAAGGGACAAACACATTATCTACACTTACTTGGAAGAAAGTCCATTGAACTCAGTGGGCCTTACTTCTGAGTAAACATTCTTAGTCTTGATGTGCGCATTATGTTCAGCTGGAGGGTTTAGCTCAGTGGTGAAGCACATGTTTTGCACATGTAATTTTGAATCCTTGGCATCTCCAGTTTAAAAGTACCACAGGTAATAGGGCTGGGAAAATCTTCTTGCTGCTATCAGAGTTGATGTTGAGCAGAGAAACCTAAAAAACAAAACCAAGAAGAGCCACCTTGGGTCTGACTGAATATATGGCACTTTGTAAGCATCCAGAAGCAGACAAAGCAATTCTTGTACACAATATAAAATACTAGCCCTCCCCCAGCACCCATTTGAGTGGTTGAAAGGAAAGTGAAGCTATTTCAAAATACAACTGTAGTTGCAATGCAGAAATGTCTTATTCCCAAATAATTGTAATTGTGTAGTAAACAGATTCTGGAGGAAATAGCTGAGGGAGGTACAATTTGACTACAATGGCTCATTGGAACTGCAACAAAGGAGTGGCAGTTTCACCAAAAGGATGAGATTTAATGTGTGTTTAATGACTTGTGGAGAAAACAAGTGACAGAGCTGCAACTTAATATAAGCTCTGAAATGTAACTGCCTCTTTAATCATTGCTGTTAAGTATAGTTATACCAAGAATGCATATAATATATGTGGATATTTTAAGCAATGATTCCTTTTTGTTACAGTTGAATGTATTAATGACTGGAATGCATGCTGTCAGAGAACAGGCTGAAGTAATATGTAACTTTTATAAGTAATTATGTGAAGTGGAATGCATGTGTGCACCCGGGCACACACAGAAAGAATACCACCATTACCTAAATCACATTCTAACTCAGATCATGACTTCTGAAAATATCACTCTCTTTGTTTCCCCTGCCCCTCATTTCTCACTTGATATGTGGATTTTTAAAGCCTAAGGATAGATCTGATGTATAAGAAACTAGCAACAATCCCACACAGCATCCAGAACAATTAAAAGTCTGCAGAGAGACTACAAGCCTTGGACCACCTTTATTTGATGATGACCATATCAATATTCAGCCCTAGGACTTAGTGGAAGAGCACAGAACATCCTACATTCTATAGACAGTTATCTATAGTATGGCACAATCAGGGACAGAAATTGAAGAAAACATCCTTTCCTGGCCAGTTTGTCTCCAATCTTTCTTTTCAAAAATGTATATTTTGTAATTTTTTTAAACATTAAATCAACAGTCAAACATGCCAGGAATTGTTAAGAGAAGGAAATTATCTACATGTGGCTTAGTCAATTCCAAAGAATGGGCCCCGCCCAACAGTCTGTAAGCAGTTTTGATTCTGGCTTGTTCTGTGTTCATAATAACTGGTAATGAAACCATCCATTCTTGGGGCGATGAGGTGTGGCATATAGCATCCCTTCTCATCTGCTCTTCACCTTTCCCAGATTGCACACAAAGCTGCCCACAGGTGGCTGCAGTGTACACAGGTAGCAGGTGAGCAAGCACCAAACTCTGCCACTGCCTTTTCCTCCATATTCAGTTTTGGGAGGAGATGTGGTAGATAGAAGGAGAGGAGAACAGAGTGTCATGTGATGCCACAGCACCTGCTTCCAAGCGAGGAAATGGGAGGGGGCTTGCCCATCCACCAGTTGTTAATTGCTGGGTGGGCCAAATCCTCTGTAGAGGCCTAGGGGCAGGGCACCAGGGAGATGGGACCTCAGCAGCTACCCAAGGGTGCTACCCTACAGGGCTGGGCCTGAACAAGAACAAAATGAAGAGGAAAAGTAGAATGTCCGTTTAGAAAAAAAACAAATGAATTGACACTTATCTATAGAATGGCACAATCAGCGACAGAAATTGAATGACAGAGAAAGTAGGTGAAGTCAGAAGCAGACTGTGTGATGTGGTGGTGGGGAATCTGAACAAATATGGGTCTGGGAGACAGAAGCGTGTATTGCAATCCAACATAGCAATGTGTTCATGACGCCATATTTTGCATCTGGTAGAATATTTAACATTTTCAGCTAACGTGTGGGAAGCAACGGGTATTGGCAACAATAGGCCATTTGAAGGCGAAATGGGAAGGAGTAACACTAGGCCTGGTGATCTTTAGATAACTCCCCTTTTTGGAAAACCAGCATTTCTCCACAAGAACCTGTCCTAATTGCTCCGACTTACCATGCATTTGTATCTTTAATTTTGATTGCAGGTTCTAAGCCCAGGGAAAATGGAAGCATCCTACTTTCATCCTCATCAGGTAGAAACTAAGCACAATATTGCTACTCATTGAAAGATAGCACTGCCTTTTAAAGAAGGGCTGCTGAAAAGGTGACCATGCTCTTCCATATCTTAAAAGTACAATAGATTTGCATGTTTTCTCTTCTGTGATTCGCAGCTGATGAGTTCCTTGTTGAGAACAAAGTGCTTATTCGGGGCCATCATCTGTTTAATTATGTCACTTCCTGCTTAATGGTGTCACTTCTGGCCCTAAGCAGGTGTCATGAACACTATTTGGCCTTCTATAGGAAATAAGTTTGACACTCCACCCTAAACTGTCCTGATTAAAAAAATGTGTCTAATTTGAAAATACCAGCAGTCAAGGGCAAACTTGGCAGAGAAAGTCAGTGGAGGGCTAAACATCCTCTCCTGCGCCACCCACTTCTGCCCCCCTCAAAATCACATCATGTTGCGAGCAGAGATTTGAGAACTAGATTTTGCACAAGTGATGGGCAGCCCAATCCTATACTGCACTTGGTGCAGGCCCCTTGCGCCTGGTCCAAAGTGTCACAAACATGCCATAAGACATTTGCACCAACTTGGGAGTCAGCTGGGCTGGTGCAAAGGCCCGTGCTGGCTTGCTTAGACCAAATCCCACAGCTGACCGGCTGGAGCAGCTAGGTTTGCAGTGCAGAGGACGGAAGAGTGACGGGAGGGCATATTGGGTGGGGAGGGCACATTTTTCAGTGGGAGAGGGCAGATTGGAGGGAGGATTGGGCTTGGGAGGGGGTGGGATCAGCAGATGCAGCATACACCATATCCTAACCCCACACCCAGGCCTTGGAGCCCTAAATAGCTGGTGCAGAATAGCCCCATAGGGCAGGCGGGGATGTTAGATGGTGCTGTACATGATCGAAAGAGACCACTGACACCAAGCTAAGTTTAAGGCTTTTTATTAGGAGGAATGGAACCTGAACCAAACAAATCAAAATGACCTTGTTCCAAATTCCCTGAGGACCTGAGGCAGGCAGGCAGGCAGGCAGGCTTGAGACAGGCTTGAGGCAGCAGCACTTGAGGCAAGCCAGGCAAAGGCTGGGTGGTCGTTCCCTTCTCTGGTTCTCAGAGGCTCTCCCAGGGGATCCTTCCAGCAACTCTCTCCTCAGCTCTCCCTCAGAGCTCAGGTTTCAGCTCCACTCTGCTCTGCAACCTGGTCTCTCCCAGCTCACTCCTCGCAGCTTCTCTTCCTGGAGGTCTCCGCAGCTTACTCTTCCAGCCCCTTCTCTGCAGACACTCCCCAAAGCTCCTCACAGCAGCTCTGTGGCTTGGTCTCTCATTCTGCAGAGCCGGGTCTAAAACCTCCTCTCAGCAGCTCTTCTCTGGTGGTCTCTGAGCTCTCTGTGCTGGTGCAGCCCCTTTTATAGCCTCAGTGGCTCTGCACTCAGCAGCCCTCTACCTTTCTTTTGATGGTACTGCCGCCTTTTTGCACACTGTACTCAAGTTTTCTGCTCAGCCCTTCCCAGTCCTCCTCCTGTCTCTCCAATGCAGCAGTTTTCCATTTGGTCCTCCAACTCTCAAGGGCTTGTTACAAGGTATTCAGCAAGTAAGCCTATTAGCTCAGACAAAACTTCTTACTGTTGGCTCAGACAAACTCAGACAGACTGTCTATTGGTTCATAAAAAGCACAGCTACGATCCTACCAGGCCAAGTTACAACAGTCAACTGAGCCCAAGTTCTGCACATATCAATGGGATAAAGGGGAAAATACCCTGAAGTGATCCCCATCCTGCTCCTAACCTGCATAGGATACAACACGGGCCAGATTAGGGTTGCACGCTTAGAGTTGTTGCCTAAGGAACCAGGCTATCTTTGCAGTCAGAAAATTTGGAATGAATTGAACTCATGAGAAAGTTTGTATAGCTTTCAGCTAGACTTTGAATGGTCTCGCTTTGAATCATAATATAAATACCATTCAAGGGAAGTAACAAGAGCCTTAAGGCTCTGGGTCTTATTCTGGATTCTTCACTACTTTTTTCAACATATAGAGATTCTCCTCTCTACCAATTTAAAACCTCTTCCTAAATGTCCACAGATATAGCTACATTGGTGACTCCCACAAGAACAACCCTAGCTGTAAACATAGAACATAATGCCAGTGTTTCTACCCCTCTGGAAGACAAATCAGCAGCACTAACAATGGCAGCATTTGGTAAGTAGGAGCATCAAGCTGAGGTGTCCCAATTCTAGGAAAAAACTAGTGATACAGGTGGCTTAGGGATTATTGGATCGTCAGGTTGAAAGAGCTCTGAAAATGAATATCTTTCAAATAAAGTTTCACTCTGAAATTGAAAGCAGAAGTATATTAGTGTTGGGGGAAAATCCATTTCATAGTCTTTTAGTTGTAAATTTGTGACCTGCAGCTATGATCTCTGGAAGTAAAGGTAAGAGAGTGGAATTCTCCACACATATATTTTATGGATTGTGGATTATATTTTGTCTGTGCTTTTGAATGGGGAACATGATGCACAATCTTTTGACATCACCGCAATTTAAAGGTGTCAGCAGAGCTGTTTGTGGAAAAAGCCAACTCATTCACAGAGGAGCTGAGTTTCATATGCTGCAAAATAAAACAAGAGAAGTAACTGATCATGGCCACTTAGGCAATGCAACATAAGACAATAATGCAGGAAGATAAACTAGTCAAAGCAGGAGAGGGAAACCTACAAGCCTTTAAATTAGGAATGGGATAGGTACCTGCTCCCCCTACTGGTGAGGATGAATACACATACCCCCACCTGCTGTTATGGTACAGATCTAGCTCATATGCTTTTGCTCTTCCAGCAAAAGGAACCACTGCAAAGCTATTTTCCAAGTGCCTATCCATGTACTTTCATGAGTATGGGTGGCAGCCTATTTTGTTTTGAAATCTGTCTGGTTGTCCATGACCTTTGGAGGAAAAAGGATGATTCCTTCTAGTTAGATTCCTTCTGGTAGCATCTTGCTATGCCTCTGTGCAGTCGCACAGAAGTATAAAATCTGCGTAAATATTAACAGCACTATCCTATGCAAGTCTATTTAGAAGTAAGTCCCATTGTGTTCAATGGGACTTACTCCCAGGGAAGTGTTATAGGATTTCAGCTTTAATGTCATTAGCACAGTGCAGACATTATTGTAGAGATTCTCCAAACTTACAGTACACTGTGAGCACACCTGGCAAGCTTCCAGCACTTGCCATCCTGTAGAGAGCAGGAGCGGGACTAGGGCCATGGCAGTGGATGGGACTAGGGACTAGGGCCATGGGGCCCACTGGATGTGCTCATAGAATTTTGTACGTGTGGAGACTCTCCAGTGCTTACAGTAACATCTACACAAAGCTAATGATTCCAACAAATATTGAATAGAAAACCACAGTCGTGTGAATTCATGGTTGTCTTCTCCCCATTATCCAGGTGTGATCATCTTCATTGCCATTCTGGTGTTGATTGTCATCATCCTGGTCAGTGTGGTCAGCCTAAGATTCAAGTGTCGCCAATGCAAAGACGTTGACGGTATTTAACAGTTTACTGTTGTAAGAGCATTGGAATGCTTACAGTCGTATATCATTCATTTCATTTTATCCATGAAATGTTCACCATGCAATTATCTACCATGCTCATAGTTATCTTTTGACTTTGATTTGCAGCTCAGTTTCTATTCTTCCTTGCCTATCTATCTAGAGTAGCGGTGGCCAAACCACATGTCACTCTTTGATATATATTGTGCAGCTCATGGAAATATGTTGGCTGAGTGCCTTTCACACACACAATTAATATAAAAGGTAAATAAAATTTTAAAGTTTTTTAATTATTTGCTGGGTTTAAACTGAGAGTCCACTAGATTAAAATGTAAGTTTAACATTCATGATGAGTAAATATATTTATGAATTTAAATGCTTCTTTAATATTGCGGCTCTCAAATATTTCTCGAGCGACTCTCAAACATCTGAATTTAATTGTATGTGGCTCTTATGTTAAGCAGGTTTGGCCACCCCGATCTAGAGAATTTTAATATACATTTTAATTCTTCTAATATAAATAACACTGCATAGACGGATCGTTCAACCCCATACACACCTTACAACATACAGAGAGATGTCCCTTCCTTTCTTTTTCTGAATTTTCCTCTTGTCCTACTTTCATGAAGGTCACAAGAAAAATGCAGTATTGATCTGGTGGCATATTGTGAATACCCATGTATTGAATGTTCTTGAGAGGAATAGCAAAGTGTCTTGTGATATATGAAGGATGAAGACATTTATTCTAGCCTATGCTTTCACAGACCGCTTAAAGCCCATGAAAACTTTGTAATAATATCTCTAGTCCTTAAGAAGCTTGTTGTTGGGTTTCTTGCTATAGGTTACTCCTCTAACTGGTGAGGAAGCATTCAAAAAAGATATTAACTGATATGGGAGGACACCCTGGATTGTGCCTGAATACATGTATTCTTATGAAAATCTTCTGGTTCCATCAATCAAGGCTAGAAACACATATGCCAAAAGCAGATTCCTTCGCATCCAAAGCTTCCCAAGATAAATTGAAAACTGATTAACTTCCTTCCTGAGGAAATTTTTTTCCCAAGTTGCTAGGCAGCCTGGGCTGGGCATGTTTTTCAACATATTCTGCTCTCTCTCTCTCTCTCTCTCTCTCTGAATTTATTCAGGTACTTTGCTCTGCATAATGTTATGCAGACCTCTCCCCAAAGGGTTCACAGTCTTTAAAAAAAAAAATACAGAACTGACACCAGCAATAGCCACTGGAAAAGACACTATTCTTGGGCAAAGAGGGGCAGTTTCTCTTCTCCTGATAAATATAAGAGGACAGAGCTTTAAAAGGAGCCTTGATAACTTTTGGAAGGTCTCTACTCCCAATATGTTTTAAGCTATAAGCTCTGCATCCGGAGGAAAAAATACTGTAAAAAAAATACTTGAAAGACTCGCCCGAAAAGGACATACCCGCCTGCAAGACTGTTTAAAATAAACCCTTTGCAAGCCCTTTTGTGTGTGTGTCTTTTGCAAGTTATCCCAGTTCTCCCTTCCCATGCAGACCTTATGGTTTGAAGCACACTGGGCCCTTCTACAAGCAAAACACCTCTGCACCTTGAGAGGTCTTGTTTGCTCAGTCACGATATCTGGGAATGAGCTTTTTGCAATGTTACTGGAACAACAGATCATCTATCATGACATTTTGCACTAGGCCATTTCTCCTCCACTAGACACATGAGCTTATCACAAGCCAGATGACGCTGGCTGCCTGTGAATACTCTGCTATATGTCCAATTTGCAGCTTAACCCCCATCTCCTGCATCACCTTTGGATACTTTGTAAGCCCTATATGCTGGTTGAGCTGTGAAATTATCTCATGATCATTTCACAAGTCCAAACAGATCTTTTAAAACTGTTTCTCCACTCCTGATTGGTCATTTGTCACTCAGTTCATAGAAATTATTTCTTATCAATACAGGCAAAAATAAACAGAACTGTATCTCCTGCTTATTTAGAATGTATTTGCGTACATCTTCCGCTTCTAACCTGCAATACTAATGGGCTTGGATTTTTTCTTTTCTTGGCAGAAAAACAAAAACCTCCACATCCAGTGGTATCTTACAGGTAATTCTTCTAACAATGTTTTTGTTCACCTGTTAAAAATGACCTGATGTTTTAGGTTTTGCTTATTTCCAGCTCTGCTTATCAAGGAGAGTACAACTAGTTTGTAGAGGTTATGACCCCCTCCCCCTTTTCATGTCTGTACAGCTTGTGACATTCCTGATTTTGTCTGAGCATGAGAATTGTCCTGATAGATCTGACTAATTCATCCAGCATTCTGTCTCCAGCAGCAAAAAGCCAGATGGGAAGCTCACAGGCATGGCATGCAGTAGCGCCCCCCCCCCCCGCATCCAGCAAATAGAGATTTACTGACTCTACTCACAGAAACTTCATTTCTCTGAAATTGTCATGCCTAATGCTCATTGATAGATCAATGTTCCAAAGATTTGTCTAATGCTGTTGATCAAGAGCCACACCACTCATTGTGTACTATAAACAGAGGTGTGCCATTGATGTTAATGTGCTGGTATCTTGACACATGGGTCCAGGGCACAAAAAGGGCCTTTTCTGAGAAGAGTGACGGAAGAATAGGCCAGATCTCAGGACACTTCAGAGCTGAAAAATTACCCAATTCTTATGGTACCGCCACTGCCGCTTCTCATGCAGCCCCAGGCTCTGCCAGCCTGGAGACTGTGCAGGAACAGGTGGCGTATTCCTTTGACCATGTGCCTACCACCACACACTCGCGGGTGACAAGATGTGCCACCTCAGGGACATTATGGGGTTGCCCTTTGCTTGCTTCTTCTATGGACATAAATGCTTCAGAACCATCAAATTGCTCAGGTTGGCAGCCACAAGTCCCCTTTTCTGTCCATTGCCCCGAAATATTGAAAATATTCAAGACCGTCTGCCACTCAGTAAGGTCTGCTTACTGGGCTATTTAACCTTTACAAAACGGTGGTCTCTGGATTCCTCCAGTTTCAGAGGCTGACCCTTTCCACTAACCGCTGCACAGGATATAAAACACCATCAAACTGTTCCTGTTTTTCTTAGTCAACTTCTTTCTCATGCTGAAGCTACTTTCCTTTCTCAGTCACTTGGCAGGGTGGGCTGTTTTGCCTCATGCAATTTTTCCCTAGTACCTCCCTAATTCCCTGAGGGTTTTGTGCAACCTTTCACACTTCTCCCTGCTGGCAAACTCCAGGATAGCTAAGTCTTTGGGTGGATTTCCTTTCCCTCTAATAAAGCCTTGAGTTTTAATGCATGGAAGGGAAAGAAGCTTTAAATTTTGGAGTGGCTTGCTTCTCTGCTCTCTGCTGCCCTCGGCTGTTAAGATACTATCATAGCCCTGAATTCAGGAGGCAGTTATAGCATGTGGCACAGTACTGTAAAATCACATGCATTCTGAGAGCATGAGAGGGAATTGAAGAAGCAGTGACTTGCACAATGAATAAAAAAGTCATTGCCTGCCTTCCTAGCAGCAAATACGAAGCACACTCAACAAGAGAAAGTCTTCCTAGCTGTTTGGTTGGGAAGATGGAAAAATAATCAATCCCCAACTAGTAACTCAAATACTGTGCACACGCTAGGATATACCCCTACATACTATAATTCAGTGTTTCCCAGACTGTGGGTTGGGTCCCACTAGGTGGGTCGCAAGCTAATTTCAGGTGCGTCCCCATTCATTTCAATATTTTATTTTTAAGATATTAGACTTGATGCTACCATAGTATGTGACTGAATTTGGGGAAATGTTACAGATCTGTACTTTTAACAGGCTACATTGCTTTTAACAATGATAGTCAATAGGGCTAACTGCTGGGTGAGTGTGGATAGAATTGCAGCCTAGGATTGTAAAAAAATTTCCTGCTTGATGATGTCGGTTTCAGCCATGTCAACACTTCCAGTTTAAAGAATCGCTTCCAGTGGGTCCCAACAGATTGTCATTCTAAAAAGTGGGTCCCAGTGCTGAAAAGTTTGGGAACCACTGCTATAATTTGCTATGTTGTTATTATCAACCAATAACTCCCTAAGTGAATTTAGGTTCTTGAGCTAAACCTCTACAAGTGGCTCAGAGAAATACTCCTCCCTTGCGTTTAGAACGGTTTCTGAGCAAAATTTGTTGATGCGTTTGTTCCATAGAACCAAGCTGAAACAGCAAGCCACATGCAAATGACTCCTAAACTAATTTCTCCCTTAGAGCCTGTCTAAATATCAACTCACCACAAGATGAGTCAATAGCCTGAGTGACATTGCATTCCTTTTGTTGTCGTTTTACAGGAAATTTCTTTCCCATTCTACTTCAGGAATGCATCCCAGTGCCCCCAGGATGCATTCCCATAATGACATTATTGAGAGGCATTTGAATTGTTAAGATCTGGTCTAGCTAACCTGCAGGGAGAAACATGATGTTACAAACTTGGAATCTTGATGCTGTGAATTAGCTTGGAATTAGCTGTGAATTAGCTTCTGCTCCAAGGCAATGTCTGGTCTGTGCCTAGAATATGACAGAACAGCCAGTTACTGCTATGGTGTTTCCTAAGTCCATGATGTTTCCTGAATGGGAGACTCCCCTGGAGTTTAGTAAAACTGCATGTGCAGCTACCTGAGAGGAGGGGCTAGGATGAAGAGTGTATCATAGCTTCCCTCTTTTGTGGTGTCACTAACAAAAGGCAGGCAGCCTTCAAGTGAAACAGAGAATTGCTCACAGAGAGAGAGACTGAAATGGATACTAAGAGAAAGAGCTGGGAACAGTCTCTCACTTTTAGGGTGCAGGAGTGGCTTTCTGAAAAACCGCCGTAACCTGTTTTTGCTTCTAAGGGTATACTTTCTACCGTCATCCAGTGATCAACCTGCATATTGGTCAATAAAGCAAATATGACAAAGATGCTATAGATTTCCCATGATCTCATCTCCAAAGGAACCAAGAGTCTGGTCAATGCTACCCGTGGAATTTCTCAGCTCTGGGGAAAGCAGGCTGTGTGCACTATTCTCTCATGTGACTGTCAGATTTTTCAAAAGGAATGTTCATACATTCTCTCTCTCTCTTTTTTTTTTGGACAGCTACTCTGATGCTAGTGCTGACACCGATGTTGATGCTGCAGTTAACAGGAAGAACAGTGTCACACTAGTCTCCATGAAGAACTTAAACACAAATAACAACAAAGGTAAGGGAAAAAAACCCTAAAGTCTTCTCTACTGTGCAAGGCTTAGGGGGTGGGGGACAGGAGCAAAAGTGAACCACTCCAGTCTGGAGTTATCCAGAGATCTATTATTTACAGAGGCAAAAATGCCTGCAAACCCATCTTTTTGAGTAGGAATATAGCTCACTTTTCTGTATAGGAAATACTAAGCCTCCTCTGCCTTCCCTACTATAACATGATCATCCATTTTCTTCAATAAGATGCATTTGTCCCTCAGCTTAATCATGACTGCAGATCCAAATGGATACAGCAAAGAGTTAAGGTCACTCTCCTGTGACTCTTCCTGAGAGCTTTGCTCCTCTTGGAACCTAGTGGTCATGCTTAATTCTGGCAAAAGCACAGGCACCCATTAACTTTACACGTATGCCCTGAGATTCGGTAAGCGACTACCATTTGCTTATATATCAACTTTAGTTCCCGAGAGAATTTTGATTCTATCTGCTAAAATTTCAGATCATATCACATCCAGGAGGAAAAAAGGCACTTGTTTAAGCAATCTGGATATTCAGGAAATTTAAGTTCTCTGTGTAGAAGATAACTGACAATTTTGTCTTGTTTGCATTTCTAGGTATAATGAAAACAGTGGTTATACATGAAGAACAAGAAAGAAACAGTAAATAACTTGCAATGCTACTTCTAGGCATAGTGAGGCTGTGGGTATTTCACTGAGAAGAAAATTGTGCATCCTTCTGGGTTATATGAAGAATCAGACCGTTGGTTCATCTTGCCCAGTATTGTCAATATCACATTCAGGAGGGAGTCTCCACATTCAGTTTCCTCAGACTCCAGGGGCCTGAGCAGTGATCTTTCCCAGCATCTAATATCTAATTGAAGATATCAGGGATTGAACATGTAAAGCATGCATTCTGTCACTGAGCTATGGCTTCTCTCAGCTAGTTTTCAAATGGCCAAGATGACTATCTTTTTTTGGGAGGGGGGGGAATACATATCAGGTTTTAGTGTATTTTACCAATCCTTTAGGCGAAAAAGGTCTTCTTATCATTTAGGTAGCGAGTCAAGCACTGACTCCTTATCCTAAGGACCAAACTAGAAGTTACTTTAAATGTGTGGGTAAATTCTGTGCTGGAATTTCCTCATCTTAAAAATAAAAAGAAGCAGTGAAGCACTCTGGGATGTAGCCACACATTTCAAGTGATGCATAACTGGGCCCTAAGTTCCCTTGATTGTGGCAGTGATGCGTTTGCCAGATGGCATGCCTCTGATTTTTGTACTCTGAAATGTTTTCAGCTGCTATGAATGGTTTTAGTCCTCCTGACCAATTCTTTTTGCTGCTGTTTTCTTATAGTTTTTTTTAACTGCAACTGTTTTATCTTTTGTTGTTTTTTTACTTGTTTGATTGTATTTTTTATTCTGTACACTGTCCTGATATTTTTTTTGATGAAGGGCAGTATATAAAACCATTGAACACACAGTTCAATCTTGTTTTCATTTCAATCCAGCACAAGGAATATCTAAGTCTCATGGGAGGAAAACAGGGAGGTACATGTCTAATATTTGGAAGAATGGCTTCCTCCTTCCTATAATTTTCCTACATTGGGTGCTTTGTTCTTGCAGCCCTAGTTGTAGAAGTGAAGTTCCTGGTGGATGTTTGAGCCTGGCAGGTTATCTGTAAAAATCTGATAAGACAAGTGCTATTCATTTGCCCTTGATGCCTTTCTTCCTGGCTGTTCCTTGTTAGCACAGAGCTGCTGTGTTAACACAGAGCTGTTAGCATAGGCTGTTTATTGTTAGCAAAATGTCCCATTACCAAAAGTCCCCACTTGAGTCTTCCAAATCCTCTACAGTGGTTCCCAAACTTTTTCATACCGGGACCCACTTTTTAAAATGACACTCTATCGGGACCACCTAGGTTTACCAGATATTTAAAAAAGGAGATCCAGAAAGATTTTATTTATTTTTAATAAGGACCAGAAAAAGACCCTCAAATATTTATCTCCCTACATTTACACATGCTTGCAAACTGCAGGAGCTGAGCTCTTTCCAGAGTATTTAGCAGCTACAGTATCTGATTTTTAAATAGCCTCAGGGCTTGAGGTGATTAGTTATCTGATCTCTCCATCACTCTTTGGCTGCCCACCAAAAATCAGGTTGCAACCCACCAGTGAGTCCTGACCCACAGTTTGGGAACCACTATTCTATGCCTTTTTCTTCCTCTGGATTGCATTCCCTGTCTGTTAAATGGAAGTATTAAAGTCATAGAACTGTGGTGAGCATGTGATATAGTGTTGCTGTCTGTTATTACACAGCAAGACAGGACTGTGCAAGGACTGGCAATCACAGGCACTCTCTTGCTACTGGCTGGGTGGTTTGTATTGCTTTGCTCCAATTAACTAATAACTAATATTAAAGAGAGAGAGAGAGAGAGAGAGAAAAGATGCCAAAGTCCCTGGAAGTTCTGGGCAGCTGATCCATTCCCACCCTAAATCCAAATCTGTCAGAGTGGGCTTCTTTTATTCAATGCAAGGACCAATGCACTCTGTACATGCTTGAAGGTGTCGGTGGAAAGAAAAGAAGCCAGGAAGCCAAATGTGGAAGAGGAACTGAAAGAGAGGAGGAGGCGGCGGAGAGAGATGTTGGAAGGGGTGTAAGGAGATGGATGTGGGAGTTCCATCTTGCAGCTCCTTGAATCAAAGACATGATTTGTGTTCATATCTTTCTTGAAAACGCTTCTGCCCCACAGTCCTCCTCAGATGCAACAGAGCGTCCCACCACTTGCACTTTTAATGTGTACCAAGCCAGACATGCATGTGTACACACACGTGTGCGCGCACCGCATACGAACACACACCCCTCTTAAGGGCAGCTCTCAGGAAACCTCCCAGAAATGACCTCACTAGGTGGTGGTGTCCTTGCAGCAACACCCTTGCGCCACCCAGAACACCCTGCCCAGGAAGCCCCTGGTGGCGAATTGAGCTCATAGCTGCTGGGATCTCAGATGCGAACTTCCAAGACCAGCCGGCAGCCTTGGGCCAGAGATGGGTGCCTACAGTCTGAGGTGGGCGCCCTAGAGGGAGGGAGGGAAGAGCTGAGGAGTGGGGAGGCTCGCCTAGGTGCGAAGGAAGACGTCTTTTCCCTCCCTGCCACTGCCTCTTTCTCCAGCCTCCCTCAAAGCCCTTCCAGGGATGAGTGGGTGGCTGGCTTGCGGGAATGGGTGGCCTTCTACCAGGATCAGCGTTGCCTGCTCTGCTGCTGCTGTCAGGGCCAGCCTTAGGAGTTGCGGGGCCCAATTGGAAACACTCTTCGGGGCCCCCTCTACTAATTTTTTTAGCTCTCAGCTTGAATGGAGCCAAGAAAAAAGTCTGTTACTACTGTGCACATGGAAAGGATTCCTGTAGCTTTAGCAGTTGTGCGGATTAGGGACCTGGGAGGTCAGCTGGAGGGAGGGAGCGGGAGCCCAGACCACAGTGCTTCCCGACTCTCACTGCCCCATCCACAGCAGCCTGCTCCGGAGCAAGTTGGTTAGAGCAGTGGTTCTCAAACATTTTAGCACCAGACCCACTTTTTATAATGATAATCTGTCAGGACCCACTGGAAGTGATGTCATGGCTGGAAGTGACATCATAAAGCAGGAAAATTTTTAACACCCCCATATAACAAAATCAAATCAAATTAAGTAAATTAAATGTTTACAATAAGTAGAAGCTTAAACATTATTTAAAATAAAGAACCCTCCTAAACCTCCCAAGTAGTTGCTGATCGGTTGTTTTTTTTAATTCCCCAGACATCCTAAAGGCTGCAATTCTACCCACACTTATCCAGAAATAAGCTCCATTGACTATCATTGTTAAAAACATAGACACAGTAGCCTGTTAAAAGTATAGATCTGTCACATTTCCCCAAATGCAGTCGCAAACCATGGTAACATCAAATCTAACATATTAAAAGTAAAATACACATTGAAATGAATGGGGACTCACCTGAAATTGGCTTGTGACCCACCTAGTGGGTCTCAACCCACAGTTTGAAAAACAATGCTCTAGAATTAGAAGCAAAATTATATGCTTCAGGCTATGCATCTTGATGTATAAGATCAAAATTTCCTGGCAGGGTCTTGGTAGTGTTCTATAATTAGCTGCAGAGAGTGTCAGCATTCTATGATGTAGACCAGTGGGGATTAAATTGAATTTAAAGGAGGGGCAGATCTCTAGAACTGTTCATTGACTCCAAGGAGAGTAGTGTAATTTACACCACCTATTTTTCTGGCACAACATTGCTCTATTAGTGATGACAGACTTCCACTCTTCCTCCACATCCCAACTCCACACAATTTTCCCCTCTGTGCTGGTAAAGTGTTATGCCAACTATAGTCTCCTTCCAATGCAAAGGTGTTTCTCCACTAACAGAGTCCTCCGCTTTGCCAGAATATTGAAATTTGGGACCAAATCTGTTCTGCCCAACAAGTGTATGTTGGGAATACAGTCACACTGCTGGTTCTCTAAATTAATTTGTATTTCAAGTATTATACTCGTGCCATCTTTCATTCAGATTTATTCTGGTTTTTTATATTCTGAACTGTCATCGCAATACAGCAATTGCCTCCTAATAGCCTAATCCAGGGCTTCCCAAACTGTGCATCACAATACCCTGGGGTGCTGCTGGCGCCTGCAGCAAGACCACATGGGGCACTACTAACTGTGGTGGGCAAGCCCCTGCACAGTTATTGTGCTCTGGCGAAGGCCCGTCTGCCCTGAACCTCTTACCTCTGTTTATAGCGTCCTGAAAGGCCTCTGAAACTGGAAATAACTGGCAATGATGTCATCACCAGTCACTTTCGGGAGCCATGAACTGTTTGCAGCATGTGGGAACACTGCAGGATGCCAAAGATTGGAAAGCACTGGCCTAATCGTATCAGGTGACTCTTTTTCATAGCTCTAACCATTATGGATTTTGCATAGTCTGTAATCCACAATATATTTCAGACACTAGCTTCTCAGCTCCTTCACCATGGCAGGAAAAAACACAGGACATGAATCTTTTATGATACTAATGTATTCCATCTTTCAACAAGAAAGGCATGATTTTAATATTACTTAACAATATGTTAAAAATTAGCCAGGTAGGCTTCAGTGTTAATACAATTATACAATTTTACTGATTTGATATGCGAATATTATTGTTCATTAAACTCTCACCTGCAAGTATCATTACACAAGCTGGCTACAAATCAGGAATAATCAAAACACAAATAGCTTAACTTGTACATTCTTAACTGTAGATTGTGAAAACCAAAAGCTTGTCCCAGAGGTGTAATTTTCCCCTGACATTTTGTTTAGAGGTGCCTAGAGCAGAAGAGAGCAAAATTGGTTGAATCCATTGCTCTGTCTGAAGAACAAGTCATAGCAAAATGGCAAAAGCCATAGCAGAGGATGCAAATTAGGAGCCTGGTTTTTCAACAGCCAGTTAAAGTCTTTGAGGCAAAGGTCTTTCCAGAAAATGGAAACATGCAATTGTTCAAACTCCAACAACTGAGAGCTACAATCAAATTAAGTCCCACTCACATTTTTCCATCACACAAACAAATGTAGGGAGATGCAGCAATTTTTCAGTCTGCTCGAATAATTGGGGGAAAAGGCTAAATAATCAGCGCAGATCCACACAGCACTGGATATAAAATTATCTGTCTCAGGGCCAGAGTTGCTCTTGGTATAGGGGGAAGTTAGTAATTAGATCCTATATAATTTGTACTCCGCATTGGGTCCTTTTAGTGGGCAGCAAAGGTGGCTTTCTTCAAGCTAAAGTTGGACCAGTTGATAGAAAGTCTTTGCCTTGTCTGTCTGGCAGAATCCAAACAGAATCTATAAAGAAAAAAATATAATGAGGGTACGAAGAACCAGTAAAGCACTAATCACAAAGGGATATCATCATGTTGTACAGTTCACAATCTCCTTTGATCTGTTACCTGATTAGTTCTGACTAGCTTCCCAATTGAAAAGCTATGACTAGCTATGACTTCCCAATTGACTAGCTATGAAAAACAACTCACTATATACATTTTTGTATACAGTATATACATTTTTTAAATATACTTGATGAAACTAGATCAAAGGTTAACAGGAAGCGGAAGTTAACTGCTCCCTGTTAACCTTCAATCTATTCTCTTCATAAGAACATAACATAAGAACAGCCCCACTGGATCAGGCCATAGGCCCATCTAGTCCAGCTTCCTGTATCTCACAGCGGCCCACCAAATACCCCAGGGAGCACACCAGATAACAAGAGACCTCATCCTGGTGCCCTCCCTTGCATCTGGCATTCTGACATAACCCATTTCTAAAATCAGGAGGTTGCGCATACACATCATGGCTTGTACCCCATAATGGATTTTTCCTCCAGAAACGTGTCCAATCCCCTTTTAAAGGCATCTAGGCTAGATGCCAGCACCACATCCTGTGGCAAGGAGTTCCACAGACCGACCACACGCTGAGTAAAGAAATATTTTCTTTTGTCTGTCCTAACCCGCCCAACACTCAATTTTAGTGGATGTCCCCTGGTTCTGGTATTATGTGAGAGTGTAAAGAGCATCTCCCTATCCACTCTGTCCATCCCCTGCATAATTTTGTATGTCTCAATCATGTCCCCCCTCAGGCGTCTCTTTTCTAGGCTGAAGAGGCCCAAACGCCTTAGCCTTTCCTCATAAGGAAGGTGCCCCAGCCCCGTAATCATCTTAGTCGCTCTCTTTTGCACCTTTTCCATTTCCACTATGTCTTTTTTGAGATGTGGCGACCAGAACTGGACGCAATACTCCAGGTGTGGCCTTACCATCGATTTGTACAACGGCATTATAATACTAGCCGTTTTGTTCTCAATACCCTTCCTAATGATCCCAAGCATAGAATTGGCCTTCTTCACTGCCGCCGCACATTGGGTCGATACTTTCATCGACCTGTCCACCACCACCCCAAGATCTCTCTCCTGATCTGTCACAGACAGCTCAGAACCCATCAGCCTATATCTAAAGTTTTGATTTTTTGCCCCAATCTGCATGACTTCAAGCATTCAGACTGCCAGCAGCCTGCCCACATTGTGCTATAAGCCTGGATGCTTAGAGCAACCTGTTAAAGCAAGAAACATTTTGCCTGTAAGCTTTTAAACAATACTAAAGTATGTGTGGGGGCACATAGGTAATGGAATCCATGAATACAGAGGCTCACCTGTGTGTGTGCATATGAATGAGAGAGGGAGGGAGATAAAAAGAAAACTTGACAGAGAGAGAGAGAGAGAGAGAGAGAGAGAGAGAGAGAGAGAGAGAGAGGACTGCACTAGGAAGATTGTTAACAGAGAAACCAAGAATGACAGGGAGACAAGGCTGACTGTTCCATACTGAACTTCCATTCAATCCCTGCAGTCTAATAGTGTCACCCAGGGTGGAAGATATGCATACAACATTTTGTGGTGAGACACCTTTTGTACTTTGCTAAACCCAGTCATTCCTATGATCCTATATAAATAATACCATAGTATTCAAATACATGTCCTTTCCACACCAAGAGACTAGAGGCTGAAGTATTGTCTCTTCAAGGACCCAGTAAAGTTTGCTATGCCTGGCGCATTTCAAGTATCACATAACTTTTCATTATAGGCTACCTTTATAAAACTGCACCTTTCATTATAAGATCCAAAAACTTCCTGTCATTGCATATTAATGGTCAAAAAGCCAAGTCATCAGTTGAAGAGTGTTTCTGTCATCAGATGATCCTTACTCAGAAGGAGATTAAGGTCAAGTTTCAAAGGAATCCTCAAGCTTGGGAAAGGAGAAAAATTAAGATTCCGGCTTTCCTGCCTCTTCCTGACCTTTGCCTGCTGTCTTCTGGAGTACTGCCCTTACCTCAACCCCCAGATCTATTTCACTGTATCCAACAGAAGATATGCCATATTTATTTTAGACATAATAGAGGAAAGAAAGGCACATTGCTTACCTTTTAAAATATTCCACTTCTCGCTCTGTCTCATCCATGTCCACATTGTCTAGGTCAACATCTTTGGGTAAAAATACATCATCTGCAATATAATATTGTTTGAACATGATTAATATCGTTATTTTATTTTGTTTTTTATTTTTAATGTTTATTTGTATTTTACTTTGTACAGTATTTTAATCTTGATGGTTAGCCGCCTTGGGTGCCCTTCAGAGAAAAAGGCGGAATATAAATCTAATAAATAAATAAATAAAATATCTGAAAGCTCTTTTCCTTAGGAAAAAATGAAAAAAAAACATACACAAACAACACAATCCAATACATATTTACAAAGAAAAAGTCCCAACCCAAGAAAGTCCTTCTATACTCATGACGTTTACTCTCAGGTACTGCAGCCTTACTAAAATTAAGTTGGAGATTTAACTGGCCTTTTCTGCTATGTAACACTACATATTTAAATCATACATTCTGATTTAAGACCTGAAGAAACTTCCTGAGTCTTTCGAACTAGAACTTCCTTAAGTGTAAGCCTGGCAAGTATGAATTATGAAATTCATAACACTTTAGCTGTAACCTTCATATAGCCCTCAACATGCCCTCTAAAAGCAAACTTGGAAGCTGCATGCCAAACAGCAGAGTGTAAAACAGGGTCACCCATAAACAAAATGGGGATTTCTGCATACTCTTGGGATTTCCCAGGGATGTGGGGAAAAACTGCTTTCCCTTGAGAGAGTGAGAGCGCAAAAAAAAAACAAAACCCTCCTGACAAAATCTGTGCATATGTAAAACCTTCCTGTGTGGGGGAAAAAAACTGGAAACAGTTAAAAATCTTGACAGTGAAGACAGAAGAAGAAATTGGCCCAAGGGTGAAATCCCTCCCACACACAATTCAACAATGACACTCCTGCAAGAGACCACTCAAAGAAGGGAGATAAACACCCCCCCCCTACACACACACACTATATTGCACAGGTTCCAATCTAATTGTGCATCTTGGTGCACATCTCACCCCCAGCTCCCAATTCTACAGCTCCCAATTCTAATCAGCTCCCAGCTGATACACTGTGAGGAGGGTAGGTTTAATTTTTCTCAATTTTCAAAATTACAGTAATTTCAATTTTCAGTTTTAATTGAAAAAAATTAAAACACATTTTTGAAATATCTTCTCTTTTAGAATGAGTGAAACACTTTTTAAAACATGGTTTAAAAATATTGTTTCCGTTGCTCTTTATTCCCCCAAAATACTTTCTAATATTCCATATATTATAGTATCCACAGTTTTCTTTTATTTGGAAGCAAGGATCTTTCATCAAGAATAAGGAAACTGGATGCTACCCTATCTAATAAGTTATTATACAGGAACTGTAATTGCTATAGACAAGTACAACAAACCCTCTCTCTAGCACCAGAGTTCTAGTGAAACTATGATTGAAAACTATGATCATTTAAGGCTGGAGGAAGATACTTTTGTTTTTTCCCCCAGTTAGAAACAGTTTATTCAAGGGATTATCATTTCTAATGTGTACCATATTATTATTTATATAGCACCATTCATGTGCCTGTGCTACATGTACATCCATGGTAAAGAGGTGTAGATTTTTTGTACTGTTTCTGGATAATGCTGAAGTTTGGAAAAGGACTAGAGGCCCAATCCTAAACAATGCGTGCTGGTCGAATGCTGGGCACAGTGGTACACTAAATGCAGAAGCACCATGAGGACACACTATCTCCTTAGGAAAAGTCATTCGACACCACACACCTGTCTTTATGTTTCCTATCAGGGACACTGTCATCCCAAGCTACACTAGCTACGTGTTAGCTTGAGTGTTGCCCAGTGTTTAGGCACAGGCTCTTTGGATTACCACTGTACACACTTGCATGTATTTTGTAGTTTGGCCCTCAGTCAGAGGAAGATTCTTTTCAATTTCTGATGGTCATGAGTATGACAGCAGGTAAGGGCCACTTTGTGAAGCTGAAACACTTTAAGACAAATCTGTCTGCTTAAATGCAGGCTTACCAATTGAGGAGTTCACTTTGTCACCTTTCTTTTTCTTGTTTTTCTTGCTCTTGCCCTTTGGCAGAGGAACATCTTGTAATATGGTCTTATGATGCTGCTCGCTTGGAGAAGGGGAGCTGCTGACAAAAGGTGGTTCTGTTACTGGAGTCATTTGCTTTGTATTATTACTGTTACCTCTTTTCTCTTTTTTGGAGACAGCAAGTGATTGAATTTCTTCCACTTTTGCTTTGGACTGCATTTCTTTGTTTATTTTAGGATGAATGTTAGTTGCTTTGGAAGGTTTTTTCAACTGCTGAGCGAACAACTTACTAATCTGTGTTATCTTTTGATTGTTTTTCTCTTCTGTGTGATTGTGCATTATATTAAGCAGCAAAGAAAGGGGCTCATGTGATTTCACAGTCATCTCAGTCTTGAAGAGCAGATTTGAGTCTCTAGCATTTACTGGATTACATGGGTCACAGAAATTTACAGAAGCTGATCCCTCTTCAATATTAGATAGCAAATCCATGGATGTTTCTATCTGCTCCAGTGCTTCATTCTGAATGCTTTCTGGGGTGTTTGGCAAAGACTTTGACACTACTTGACCATTCTGAGGAAGCACTTTCACTTTCTGACAGTTTGTGGTGCTCCTCTCTTTTTTCTTCTCCTTCATGGTCTGTAACTCTTGCAGCTGTTGTCCTTCCTCATCTTCTTCTGGCTGCTGTTCATGTGGCTCATGATGCTCCCTTTCTCCAACTTCTGTTTCAATGGAGGCTTTTCCTTTCAACTGGGAAAACAATAATTTTTTTAAATGGCTGCGGACATTCTAAAATTAAGTTCCAATAGATATAAAAAGTTTTGATATAACTGAATCAAAAGTATGATACATTAACAGTCACATATTAAGGAAAACTAAGTCATAATGAGCAACAGGCTCACGTATGCATCTGTTTGCCCAAAAAACTATGCAGACAAAGAAAAAAACCACATTGTTCTATTTGTTAACTTTTGAAACTAAACACAGCCTTTCTACTGTATAAAATACTCTGCTGAGCATATTTCAGTTCACTTTCTTTCACTAGTCACCAAAAAGCAAAGCCTGACTCTGATAATTTTTTGGAAAATATCTTATGTTACTTATATCTAACCAAGTGGGAAGTTACTCTCTCTACCCACTGGAATAACTGCAAAACAACAAAATAAAATTAAGCACACACATAGCAGTAGATCTTTAAGAATCTTTAGCAAATCAACTCTTGTGGCATTTTGCTTCCTGTCTTTCAAAATTCTGAGCAGGAGGAAGAGAAATAAATCAATTCCATCCCAAGGAAAAAATTGTTGAAAGCCTGATCATCTCAATCTCTAAAATCACCCAGTCAAAATTACCATCAAGTTTCAACTTCCACAAGGGTAGTCGCCTTTATCTGTTGCAGCAAAAAAAAAGTCTTGTAGTACCTTAAAGACTGACAAATTTAATTCAACATAAGCTTTCATGAACTGTCCATTTCAAATGCATGAAGTAAATGCATTTGAAGTGAATGATGCATTTCATAATTGACAGGACACAGACAGGTATATACACATATGGGTATAGATTAAAAACACAAGCACAGTAAAATCAATGCAACAAACACTGATCTTGTAACTAGCTTAAAAGTATACAAGATAGGATTGTGACAATTCACAATTGTTGATGGTTAAGTTACCATCATAAACTATATATATTAACTGATAAATTATGAGTGACCTTCTTCCTCGGTTGTTGCCATTTTGCCCATTTTTAATTTGTGAGCACAATGAGACAGGGTCTTCTCACCCTTTGTAAACTACCACTATGTAAACAGATGTGTAAGGAGTCTAGTAAAAATAGCATAGCATCTGAATACACTGATAACCTAAACATCTTGCTGCCTACTTAAATTCATTCCATAGAATGGAATAAGGACTACTTACCTTCTTCTGCTTATGCCTTGCTCTTTTGGCTGCTCGAGTGCTGCTTACTGGCTTTGTCTCAGGACTGTTGATAAACTGTAGCAAGTCTTCTACTTTTCGGTGATCAATGACATTTTCCCTATCTGAGATCAGCTCTGGTTTCTTAGGCTGTTCTTCTTTCCTCTTTGTTAAACGCAAGCGAAGTTTCTCTCTCATTTCAGCATAATTTCTACTAGTTGGTGCTGCTGGTGGCTATGAGAGAATTTAAAAAAAAAATAGTAATTAGCCTCAAGATTAAATGAGACTGTTTAAAATTCAGCATGCAAACTGAAATTGTACAGAACAGACCTAATAAATCACAACTACCGTACAACTAACCATACAATGCTAAGTACAATAAGACATTTCAGGCTAGATATGACGGTCCACTTGTATTTAGACTTGCTTAGCCATATTGCATAGACTTTAAAATGAATGTCTATCAAAAGTACATTCTCTTCCACAATGCTGCAACAACTTGCTAGAAATGAAAATTGGAGAAGTCCAAGAATGCCCATCAGTTTTAAGTGATGATTTAATCATCAATCAGTGCATCGCTGCAATTAATTAAGTTCAAGCCTACATATCAGACAGAGCATATGTTAATACATAAGTGGAAGTAACAAATCTATACTGCTTACTCCTCCATGGCCAAAGAATTCACAGTAACAACAGTCGCAGTATTTTCCTTCTTTCTGGTTTGTGGATGTTGAGGTACCAGAGCTATGTTCTGAACAGCTATCTTCATCTTGGCTCTCCTCACCATCATACTGTTGATGGTCGTATATGTTACTGTTGTCACAGTGATGGCCTTCACAATCGGGATCACTACATTAAAAGGAGAAAATGGATCTTTTATTCCTAAGAAATATATAAATACAACCTAGAAAGCAACAACAAAAGCTCAACTGAAGGTAACACTCCAGGCAAAATAAGTCAGTTTCTATTTAGGGTTCCACAGGATTCATTGATGGTTTTATTGTAACAGACTAACATGGCCAACATTCTAGAAGAAATTAACAGTAGCTGTTACTGATGTGTAGATTGTAGGTTTTCAGCAGCTCTTCAAGACCCTGACCTAAGACAATGGTGATAAAACTGAAGGTAAATGGTTTTTTTGTTTTTTCTTAAAGCGGCATTTCTAGCATGCTTACTGGAGTCCTGGGCTCCTTGAGACCACTATTAAGAGATCAATTTCTCAAACCAGAAAACTTTGATTGACTTGGTACCCATTTATATCCTACAGAAACAACAATATGTTCAATTTAGATCAATCTATAGTTCTGGGAAGACACTCTTGGATAAGCTCTTTATATATATATATAAATAATTTTGATTTGAATTAAACTCCTTAAAGAATTGACATAAGGTGATAGAAGCAAGTTTCACACTAGTATGAGTTACAGCAGGTCACAACTTCGTTTACTACAGTTTCCAAAGGCAAAGATATACCACTTTGGCCTATGTGAAGTCAGCCTGCTGCTTTCAGTCCATCTGGTGACAGAGCTATTCCCCTGTCCATCTGCTAGGTATGTTGACTGGGGTAGAGGGCTATAAGTATAAAGCTGATCCTCTCCACAAGCTGCCTCTCAGAGACAGGAACAGCAAGCCAGCCTCCCAAGTGGGCTGGCCTTTGGATTCTGTCCCCAAGGGCTAAGAAATTAATTCAGACATCAATTTCATATTATGGTTGGATTACACAATTTTGTAGTTTTATTATTATTATTTTTTAATACAAATGTAAAGTCAACAAAATCTCACCTGCAAACACTTGGTGGAGCACTAATCAAGCTGTCTGTGGCTGATGGAGGTACAATTGTTGTGGGATAAAGACCTGAATGGGGATCCACAAAGCCTGGACCTGTTGTGGTCACTCTGGAGAAAGATTGAACATTGGGACTTGGAAGATGGGGAGAAGAAGCTGGAGAAAGCATCACAGGAGAGAGAGAAGAGAGTGGTGCTAAACTGGTGGAATTGCTTTGTAGGCCAGGCGATGAAGTACATCTGTGATCCTCTGAATTGTGACTGTGGAACACATCACCTAAATATGAAATGGAAAGGTCAGACATTCTTCAGGTTCAAAATCATCTCCAATGGCGGCCATTTTTAAAATTTTAAAGAAATAGTCGTGCATTGCTTAGCACAAGGATGTGGACTGGCACTCCTGTCACCAAGTAAGGTTTGACGTTATGCAAAGCCTCCAAAGGCAAGGGAAGCCACGCTCCTCTTGCCTCTGGAGGTTTTCCTGAGCCTCACAGAGGTAGCGCACATCTGTGCGCTGTCTTTATGAGTCTAAGAGTGCCCATTCTGGGCGAAAACACGCAACTTCCAGTTTCCCAGGAAAGTGGTAGTAACATGTTTTTGGTTGAAATGTGAAAGACTGAACAAGGAAAGGTTGAGGGTGGCAGAGTACGAACAGTTGGAAAAACTGGAAAAAGATGAGGAAAAGGGGAAGAGAACGGAGGGGATAGCTTCAATTCTATCACTGAAGAGGCAAAGTTCTGAATGAAGAGTAGGATGAGGGTAGGTTGGTGAACAGTATTTAGCTGTCCAAAAGGAAGGAACACCTCAAAGAGCAGAAAAGATAATTTACCATTCAATATATTTCAAGTATCATTATTCTTCAGTGCCAAAAAAAAAACACAGGCAAACAAATTACAGGTTGGACATCCCTTATCTGAAGTGCCTGGGACCAGATGTGTTTTGAATATCAGATTTTTCCCTATTTCCCAACCACTGCACAGTGGTTGAAAATGGCTGAGTCTTGGGAAAGGTGTTTTAGAAGCAAGTCTGCAGGAGAGAAGGTGATTATTATTCAAAATAAAAGCAATTCTTAGATCAGATCAAGAGAGTTCTCAGTGTAGTGGAAGGGGAGGGGAGTCAGTCCAAAACAGAGACTGATGAAGAGGGAGAGGGGAAGTTGTTATCAACATGAATGGTGAAATCACCAAAGAGGTAGGAGAGGGTGCTGTCAAAAGGTGATGATGATCCAGCAGGCATCAAAGTCCGAAATGAAAAGTTAAAAGGAGCGGGGGGGGGGGGGGTACGGGACGGGACACAGGACATACAACGGCAACACAAAAATGTGAAGGGGAGCAAAGCCAAACACAATGCTTGAGAAGCAACTTGAGAAACAGTGCTATAACAGGGTAGGCAAGGGATGGAATAAGCAGAGTGTGGAGAGAAGATCAACACTGTGTCCCCCAGTATTGTTTACATCTATCCAGATAATAATTTCATAAGCTGACCATTAAAATTCCATCATTACCTAGTGATGATGATGTTTTAGACGAAACTTTAAACTGGTTGTTGCTTGACTGCACTGTAGTGGCTGTACATGAGACTGAAGAAGTTGCAGAAGATGTTGCCATAACTACTTTGTTAGCATCCATAAAAGCATCTTGAAAATGGTACAGACATTTTTTCTTTAAAATATTTTCCCTCTTTTTGCTATCCATTACTAGTGTTCCTTCGTTTCTTGATGGTACAGGAAGTGCATTAGGTCCCAGGTCTGAGCATGTTGTGGCTACAATATCACTC